>NC_142814.1:22880482-23080482 GCF_049724085.1 Artemia sp. Qi Xiang Cuo | reverse complement strand
AAAAAATCCAAAATGAATTTTGAAACATCTTCAGAATGTAGCAGTGACATGGTAAACAATGACAAAACACTACTGAAATATTCCAACTCTTACGTTTCAACGAAAAAAAGTCCAAAATGAACTTTGAAACATCTTCAGAATGTAACAGTGACAAGGTAAACCACGACAAAACACTACTGAAATATTCCAACTCATATATTTCAATGAAGAAAATTCAAAATGAACTTTGAAACATCAAGAGAGTCTAACAGTGACAAGGTAAACCATGACAGAACACTACTGAAATATTCCAACTCTTACATTTCAATGAAAAACATCCAAAATAAACTTTGAAACATCTTAAGAATGAAACAGACACAAAGTAAACCACGACAAAAAGCTATTGAAATACTCCAACTCTTGCATTTCAACGAAAAAAATCCAAAATGAATTTTGAAACATCTTCAGAATGTAGCAGTGACATGGTAAACAATGACAAAACACTACTGAAATATTCCAACTCTTGCATTTCACCGAAAAAAAATCCAAAATGAATTTTGAAACATCTTCAGAATGTAACAGTGACATGTTAAACCATGACAAAACACTACTGAAATATTCCAACTCGGAAAATTCAACGAAAAAAAGTCAAAAATGAACTTTGAAACATCTTCAGAATGTAACAGTGACAAGGTAAACCACAACAAAACACTACTGAAATATTCAAACTCTTACATTTCAATAATAAAAAAAATCCAAAATGAACTTTGAAACATTAAGAGAATGTAACATTGACAATGTAAACCACGACAAAACACTACTAAAAGATTCCAACTCTTATATTTCAATAAAAAAAAAAAAAAAAATCCAAAATGAACTTTGAAACATCAAGAGAGTTTAACAGTGACAAGATAAACCATGACAGAACACTACTGATATATTCCAACTCTTACATTTCAACGAAAAAAAAAATCCAAAATTAACTTTGAAACATTTTCAGAATGTAACAGTGACAAGGTAATCCACGACAAAACACTAAAACACAAACAAACACACACAAGCACACAAACACAAACACACAAACACACAAAGTGTGTTTTCCAGGTGATGGGGTTTCCATGGATGGGGGGTCGGGGTACACGCCTAGACCTGTAGAAAGTGACATGGTGAAGGGGGCACCTATTTTCTGGGACCCCCCCCCCCTCAGAAAATAAGTGAGAGAGATATTCAAAAAGCTGGGTTAATGTAGGTTCACTTAGAGTGGTGCGCCACTCTAAGTGAACCTAGATTAACCCAGCATTTTGCATATGAACCGGTTCATTAAGTAAGCATTGATTTCCTAGTGTACGGCACATTTTCAGATATAGATGAGTTCATGCATTTTTGCTTTCTCTGCATGACATTGAAATTCTAAATGCAATAAACATCAGAATCCAAAATTCTTAGAGAAAAATGGGAACTTCTGTTTCAAAATCAGGATATCCTGCATTATTTCCCTAAATTTTTGAAAAGACTTCAAAATTTGTTTAGGTTGTATGAATAGAAAATAAAAATTTCTATCAGCATTCAAAGTCATTTGATTTCTAAAAAGTTTATCCTTGAATCTTATTACGACAAAATGCAGGTAAATTGCAGAGTCAAAACTTCAAAATAGAAAAAGTCACTGAAATATTTTATTTCTGAAAAACCAATGTAAACTTCAGTTGTTAGAGGGTCAATGTCTGTCTATCCACGTTTGGAAAAAATTCGACCTTGTCTAAAAAAAAATTCCCCTCTAAGAGGTCATAGAAATCGATGCGCGCTGGGAACTTCAGAAATTATTTTTATGTAGCCATCAGCTAACTTACAATATAGAAATGTGCATGTCTTCTTGCTTATTTTCAGGGCTTTAAACACCAAAAATATAATAGACATCAAAATCATAATCTGTAAGAAAATCCAGAAAAATCGTAACTTTTGCTTCAAATCCAATATTATCGGTATTATTTCCCAAAAATTTATGAGAAATACATAATTCCTGCGTAAGTTTTCAAAGAGATAATATGAATTTCTATCAGTTAGTATTCAAAGTTATTTGACCTCTAATAAGTTTTGTTTCGAGGCTTTGACATTTTGCTTTGACAAAATTTCAAATAATAAAACATTGTGCCAAATAATAATTCAAGGGTTAAACTGACATAACTCACTATCAATAAATACTTGAAACACAAAACGCACAGGAATCACAGTAATAGATAAACAAATCAAACTAAAACCAACAGAGATTAACACAAACACGTAACCTCCCCTATGCCTTTTAAAGATCAGAAAGCCTTAACTTTTTACTGAAGCTTTTACTTTTTACAGCTTTAATTTTCACTAGCGCCTTAGTGAAAAAAAATTGTTTCGGACATGCTGTTTTATTTATCATGAAAAAAAAGAAAAAACAAAATCACTATAATAACTGAGACTAGTGTGAATGTACAATAGGAGTCCAATACGTTTTGATGCTCATTCCTGAATGCCCCGGTAAGTTTAGACTTATTAACGTCACAAACGAGAAAACTTTGAAAAGTGTTTCCTGTGTTTACATTTTGGTATCTTTTGGTCTAATTGAACATCCCTTCAGCATTATCCGAAACTTTCATCTTAATACCCATATTCGTTCTTAAGATGATACAACTACGCCTTGTTGATAACGTGGAAGCACATACCGTCTTTTGATTTTGCTCATCATCACCCTCTTTATTCACTGTCGTTTGACCCTAATACCCTTAGCTTTTAAGGAAACCCCACGAATGAATATTCCCCTCTTTCCTGATAACGAATTCTAAATGTAAACATTGGGAAAATTGCCAAATTTACAACCCTTTCCCCAGGTACTGTGGAGGAGAATCATGTAATCACAGGAGGCTTAGCTATTGGATCTTTGGAAGGCTTTGAAGAAAATGGCCATCTCAAAATTTTGATCAGGGCATAGAGTCTATACATTGGAGGGGATGGCTGCTCTCAAATCCCTTTTGAGTCTTAAACGGCAAGAAAATAAGCCCTTCCTAATTTCTCTGACAACTACTTCCATAAGAAGTGGTCTGGTGAAAATAATACAACATACTGCTCACTTCGATCTGTAATTAGAGATCGCTATGATCATTTCCAAGAAATCTAGAAGAGTTACGGAATTTGGTTCACCGGTTCAGAGATAAAAACTTAATGTTGTGCAGGAGTATGATATAAAATTGTTCTGAAAAAGCTAACTTTCTCGGGTCGGATAGTTTTGGTTTGTCATTATGTACAACATGATATTTTTTTTCTGTAAATTCACTGGAAATTATAAGTTCACTGGAGCTTCCTGCCCCAATTCACGATCCTATACCGAGGAGAAATTTCGAGTTTGCATCTCTTACCACTTTGGAGCTACAGACCACTGATAACGAGGAAAGAAGAAAAAGTTACGAAAGCAGTAGTGTTGCTCTACAACACAGTTACTGAAGATTATGAATATGATTTTTGAGAAAGGGGAGGTAAACAGTGACTTTAGGAAAACTTTGATAAAAAGTTCCTTGGAAGAACGGTGCATCGACGAAATTTTCACTCAGAGGTTAATTATTGACATTGTGTCTGAAATGGTGTATGCAGCGAAGATGTAAAAATTAGAATAACCATGACTCAGGGTATGATTTAATAGTTTAAAAAGTTTGGAAGAATAGGAAGATAACTTTGCGAATTGAAATTAGAATAGCGGACGCTACAGTAATTACAGCGGTCCAGTATAGTTCTGAAACGTGGGCGATTCAAAACGCAGATGATGGTTTGTTAAATGTTTTCTAGAGGAATTGTCTACGGACGGTTTTAGGTATCCCCTTAACTGACCCTATGTCAAACAACAAGCTGTATGGAAAATGTAGATCCATCCCGCTTTCTAGCGCTACAATGGAAGATAGGTTGAGATGCCTTGGATATATTTTTCGGTTGAAGGATGACAGATTGCCAAAGATTGTTCTTTTCGGCCATCAATCATTGGCAAAATGAAAAGCAGGTCGTCAATGAGTGGGAGGGGGGATTTAAAGGAAACTGACATTTTATTGCAGGAGGGAAAGTGTGAAGCTTTGGGTAGATTAGGGTGAAAGAAGAGCATGCACAGCTGTGTCGCTTGGTTCTGCAGTGAGTTTTTAGTTGTACTAGCAGTGGCAGCTTAAACCTTATATCCTTGAGTCCTCAGCCTAAGGAAACCTAAACTGAAAAGGAAAAAATTGAATACAAATGTTGCCCCCTCCCTCAAAACAGGGCCTGAAAAAGGTCACCATAGGAACAAAAAAATTTATTCGCCTGCCAATTCCTATGAAAAGTGACTATAATAGCTTCTTAGCGGGCTCATTAAATTTGGAACTAAAATTTCTAGGTCTCTTTCAAGGACCAAAAGTGATTCAGGGGCAACCAGACCTCCTTTCGTGTTATTCTCTGTTGCTCCTCCCCTCTTGTAACTTCTAAGACATTGGAAAAAAATTAGGAAAGTCATTTTGTTCAGAAACATCGTTAGGTCTAATAAGTGGGCCTCCGGGGCTGACAAGGTCCCACAGTCAAGGGGCAATAACCCTTAATTAATATAAATTACCCATTGTTCAAAAATAGGCTCGAGTAGAAAAGGCGGCCTTGGTCTTGATTGGGCAATTAGCTGGGAGCTTGTAGGAATCCTTGATAGTTCAATATTTCAAGGACTTCTCAAAGATACACTCTGAAAAAAAAAACGTTTTACCTGATTAAATGAAATGACTCTACCTGCGGATGAGTTTCTAAATTATCTGTAATGTCTTTGACTTGGTCTGGGGGATAAAAAAAAACAAATTGGGGAGTTGGAAACGCCCAGGTGTTGGAAATTCTAAATTCTAAGAGAATGACTAGAGAGGAATCATCTTATGTGATAGAATGATAATGCTTAATCAAAATCCCAATTCAGTAGTTTCTCTCGGATGCTTATTGGCTGCTATGCCTAAATTGCTTCCATTGGAAATTAAACCTCGTAATGGATATGTATTTGGGTCTTTACAACAGCATACTGCGAAATCTCGGAGAAGATTTGGGAGATGAAGCTAGAACTGCTGGGTATTGTTGGGGGACTGGGGGGTTTGGAGAAGTCAACCTCAAATCCTGTAGGGGGCGGTAGAAGGAAGATACTAAACAATTTTGGTCTCTGATTCACTAAAACATCGTTACACTATAAGCTGTTGTGAGACTTCTAATCTACGCACAGTTAAGTAGCGAGATTTATGGAAAAACATAACGTGTTGCCAGGTTATCAGAATCGCGTTTCACAAATTTCGCGTGAATGGCTTGGTGCATTCTTCTGAAACTTTCAAAGAGGACTGAGCAAGGGTAGGGAAGTAAATGGATGCTGAATTATAGCCTGGGAAAGAGGGTGGTAGGGGACAGAGAGGAAAGACTTTTCTAAGGTATGGTCTCCACTATATTTAAAATGTTTAACAGTATGCAACCCTGTTGAACTAGAATCAATTCCCGGTAAAGTGACGATGAAGAGCGAAAGAGACCATTTGTACCCAGGTTATCAAATTAACGTATATTTTTTATTTTAGTAGCGTTTTGGGTGATCAAGTTGAAATTTTCAGGAGATTTTGGAGGATTAAGTTGACCTTGAATTTTGAACTGGGGGGAGGGATAGGGAGAAATCGAAAGAAACCATGTATACAGGTTTTCAAAATGGCATATCTATGCATGTGAAATATCTTATGAACGATGGCTAGGGTTCTACCTCAAATGTAGGAGTTGCCATTTTTTAGGGAGGGGGGGCTAGAAAGAAGGCAAGCTGATTCCATATTTTTGGTTTAGAGGAAGGAGATGTTGGTCGAAAAATAGCCTATGTGGTTCCAACTCGCTTAAAAGTGTTAGCACTATCAATTCCCGTTGAACAATGAATATATTTACGGGCAAAGCAGTGAGGTAAACCAAAAGATAAGATATGCTCGGGCTATAATATACATGGGCTATCAAAATAGTCCGTTTGCAAAATCTTAGAAATGACCAAATGAATTGAGTTGAAACGTTCAGGGAGCGTTTTGAAAAAGCAAGTGAGATTCAAAAATAATATTTACGAAAAGGGAATAAGAGCTATAAAGTATTTTTTATTCTACATATTGGTTTGCCCAAAGAAGACTAAATTTTATTTTGAAATCTTAAGTTAAGTCTGGTCTATGGATACTGCACATCATATTTGGAGGGGACTGTGATAATGGGTGTGGAAATGGACCATAAACCTTGTTGTCCGTTATCAGCACCCATAAATTACTGGTCCGAGAGGAACATAATATGAGAAAAAATTTAATTGGGGGCATGAGTTCCCCAATATTAGGCCCAAAAAGGGTCAAAAGATATTTTTTGATAAGCTCAAAACTCGATTCCATATATGAAAAAAAAACATAGAAAAAACTCATTTAGAAAAATAAAAAAAATTCCACCCTAATTCACAATGTGAATAAATTGAAAATAAACAGCTATTTGTTCGTTAGAAAATTGGGCTCAAACGAGCCTATTTAAGGCTTTTCCCATAAAAACCTATTTAAGCTAAGTTTCAAAGCACTTTGCAAGTTAATAAATAAAATCCAATGAATATAAACTAGTGAATAAATACAAGCTTTGATCAATTTTAACCATCTTTGATAAATAAATACAAGTTTTGACAAGTTTAACATTGAACTTGTGAGGGAGAAGGGCTATCTGGGGCATAGAGATGTACAGGCGGGTTGTTTTATGAGTGAGTAGCTTTTTAATCAGTAAATGAATGAATGATTAACAAATTTCATTTCCCATCAAAGTAGAAAAAACTAAAAAAAAACACCACTATATAAAAGAACAGAAACACCTGAAAACAATTTTACAAAGGAGAGTTGTGTGACGGTAAGGTGTGGATAGGTAGGGAGTTTGATCCTGCTTAAAACAGAAGCTGGGGTGTAAAACCTTGGACCACGAAACTGCAGATTGGAGGAACCTGTACCTGCTTAGTTCAAAACTCTAATTTCAAGATAAACTAAGTAGACACTTAGGAAGGGGAACACAAATTTTGACCATTGAGGTATTATAGCCCAGCCGAACAACATCATTCCTTGGTATTTACTGCTAGTATACCGTTTAATTGCAACTTACCACAGCTAAAAAAAAACTTAAAAGAACCGAGAAAATTATTTCTTTTTTCGAAATGAGAGGCTATAAGGTATCATCCGTTGCTTAATTCTCTCTTCAAGTTCACTCTTCAAGTTTATTTTTTATAATTTCTACCTCCGGTCCCCTGAAATAACTCCTATCCTCAAAATATTTTTGCCAAGAGCCCTGGTTTACAGCAAACTTATATTTAAAGCAAAATATTAATTGCTAAACTAAAATGGCCTATGAATTTGTAGGAGCTTTCCCCAAGACGTTGTTCAAGTGTAACCACAGTGCAACCTGCTCCATGCGCTTTTCCTGGCATAGAGGGCTGAAAGTTCGAGCATTATTAGCTTATAATTCCTGTCTTTTTCTAGGGAAATATGTCAAAACCAAACGCTTTGTATATTTATCTTTATCTTTTGGGTGATCAAAATGCTTGACGTGAGTTTTATAATTTTTCATAAAGTCATTTTAAGCCAGACTAATATCAGAAATGTTATTTTCTTAATAGCCCTGGCTGGCTTCATTTAATGGACGGCCATTAGCTTCTTTTAATCTACAGAGTAAAAGATTGGCAATTTAGTCTCAACAATTTTGTCATAGTTACTTCGCGTCAATACAGAGCAAATAATCCTTGGCAATCCGTCATCGTAGGCTTAGCAAAACATGGTATTAAATCTGAGCATTTTTTTGGGCTGTTTTATCATATAGAACGGATGGCCTTAGATGGTGAAAAGAGCTCATTCAGTCACAACTTGCGCTACTTTTTTCTTAAGGAAACCCAGCCACTTTTTTCAATTTTGTTCCGAATGGTATAAAAAAATCCATGTTTCTATGGGGCAACATATTCCGTATAACATTAAAAAAATAAGTCTTGAATTATACAATTTCAAAAGGTCAAAAAGTGACCTTTTTAATAGTCGAAAGTGATTGAAAGGCAACTAAAACCCCTTCCATGCCCACCAATTCCCCAAACACATCCAATCAAAATTTTGAGATAGCCATTTTGTTCAGCGTAGTTGATTTCCAGATATAAATTATGTTTTTGAGGAGGAAACTCTGCCACAGCCCTCAGGGCAAGGGTTGTAAGTTATGTCCTGGGGGCATAAAAGGTTCTTATATAAAGCTTCGTCGTAGAAAACCTCAAAAAGGGCTCATTCGATTGGAAATTCAAAGAGCTAGTGCCCTTTCTAAAGTCTAAAGTGATTGGAGGGCAACAAACCCCTCCCCCTCGCGCCCACCTTTTCTACAAACACATCCAATCAAAATTTTTAAATACCCATTTTGTTCAACGTAGTTTTAGAAATTAGGTCTTTGAGGGAAAACCCCTTCAGAGCCCTCGGGAAAAGGGTTGTAAGTTATGCCCTGGGGGCATATAAGGTTTTTATAGATAGTGATGTTGTAGAAACTTCAAAAAGCGGTCATTTGATTGGAAATTAGAATTGATTGTGCCTTTTGTAATAGTCGAAAGTGATTGGAGGATAACTAACACCCCTCTCACATCCACCATTTCCCCAAACAAATCCAATCAAAATTTTGAGATAGCCATTTTGTTCGACATAGTTAAAAAGTCCGGAAATTATGTTTTTGAGGATGACGCTCCTCCCACAGCCCTCAGGGCAAAGGTTGTAAGCTATGCCTTGGGGGCATATAAGGTTTTTATAGAAATTGTTGTCTTATAAATTTAAAAAAGGCTCCTTCGATTGGAAATTGGAAGGGTTAGTGCCCTTTTTAGTAGTCGGAAGTGATTGGAGGGCAACTAACTCCCCTCTAACGCCCACCATTTCCCCAAACACATCCAATCAAAATTTTGAGATAGCAAATTTGTTCAACGTAGCTGAAGGTTCTGGAAATTAGGCCTTTATGGGAGACAACTCCCCCCAGACCTCAGGGCAAGAGTTATAAGTTATGCCCTGGGGGCATTTAAGGTTTTTATTGAAAGCGTTGTCGTAGAAATTTCAAAAGGGCTCATTCGATTGGAAATTGAAAGGCCTAGTGCCTTTTTTAATAGTTGAAAGTGATTTGAGAGCAACTAACGCCCCTCTCACGCCCAGCATTTCCCAAAACACATCCAATCAAAATTTCGAGATAGACATTTTGTTTAACTTAGTTGAAAGTTCTGTAAACTATGTCTTTGAGGATGACAATCCCTTCACAGCTCTCAGGGCAAGGGTTGTAATTTATTTCCTGGGGGCATATAAGGTGTTTATAGAAAGCGTTATCGTAGAAACTGAAAAAGGGCTCATTCGATTGGAAATTGAAAGGGCTACCGCTTTTTTCTTCTTTTTTTCGCCACTATTAGGGCACTGGATCATCATAGAATGCTTTTTAATGCTTCATTAAAAAGCTAATCTTTAAATATACGTGGTTTTTATAAATTTTTCGTGAAATTCTCGTCATACAGTACCATATAGCACAAAAATTGGTACTTTTTTTAGTGCAATTTCTGGACTAGAAATGCTGGGAAGCATGGAAAGGATACCATACTTATCACAATGGTCAAAAATTAACAACCAGAAGTATATAATTACTCCTTTTTAGTGCTACTCCTCTTAGCCCCGTTAGAAACCTAGTAAAGAGGAGACCAAAGCCCATAGCAACAAAAAGTTCCAAAATCTTAAAAGTAAGAAAAAATGCAGAGATTTCAAAAAAAGACACCGAACCCTTTTTTAAAATGCTTTTACCTTACTTCCCAAATAGCAAATAAAGGTCTTTGGTTGTATCTTACAACTGTCCAATCTTGACTTTTTTTTTTGCTCACTTCTGTTCTTGTTTAAGCCACTTTTTTGCCAAATCATTTAATCTCTTCTAAAATATTGTATTCCACGAAGCAAAATAAGAAAAGAATTCTTTCTTATGGAAGCAGAAAATATCTGAAATTTTTTCCTGTAATGCAGCAGAAAAATTGCAATAGTAATGGCACCAACTTTTCCAAAGTATATTAACTATACATTTAAAATCCGTTTAATGTCCTTCAGTTTTCTAAAATCTATGTATACTTCATATAGGACAGTATATCATAAACAGTGTTATCCTTTTTCTTCAACTTCTTAAAGATACAGAAGATAATTTACCCCTTGAGTTCTTTTTGACGAAATTCCAGATTCTTTTACGGAAAATTCAAGAGGAGTGTGAAGTAAAACCTATATATATATATATATATATATATATATATATATATATATATATATATATATATATATATATATATATATATATATATATATATATATATATATATATATATATATATATATATATATATATATATATTCGTGTTTTCACTAAAGCGTTAGTTTTTTTAGACTTGAACCTATTTAGGAACATATCACGAGTCTGTTTATTTGAACCAACATTGTAGATATGTAATGCATAAACTGCGGAGCAATAATTTTTGTCGTTTTAAGTTCATCATCGTTCCTTGCTTCCATAAGAGTACCTTTTTTTTAAGTTAATCTTTCAAATAAATTTACCATTAATGTTGTTTGGGATATTCTAGCGCATTTATTTCTCGCTATTGCCTGTTTTTTCATGAGCTAGAGGCCCAGGAAATGTCTCCTAAGTATTATGAAAACATACGGTTCGTTAATCAGGAGAAAATTATCTGTTAGAATTTTACCTGCTCTTTTAAGGTGAATCCTTTTCAAAAAAGGAACATTTATAGTCTCGTCTCCTCCCAACAAATTTTTCTTCAATGGCCCTCTAGATAGTCCTGCAAACTCTTTTGGAAGTCCTCCGTGTCTTACAAATGTCCTGTATTCGTCGAAGTTACTAGTTTGAGGAGTTTTGTTGCTTAAAACTTTGTAATAATCTAGTAGCATTCCTTTGGATGAAAGTGGTAACTGAATTGACACCACATAGCAAACAACGTTCAGCCAAGAGATGACGTTCACGCTGAAATTACAAAAGAAAATTACTGACATGATAAGCTCTACCACTTAAATGCTTATATAAAACTAGTGAAAACTAGAGGTCACGACCGAATCATTTCACAGTTTTCTTCTATTTTTACTGTTATATCCTCGTTTTCCCTTCTTTACGAATTGTTTTCTTCTTTTTGAAAAAAAATTCTTGGTGAAATTTTTAAGTTAAAGATTTAGCTAAAAGACATGCTGGTATGGACACATCCAATAAAAAATGGCTGATGATTGTTTGAAAGCAAATTTTCCTTCAATTGGCTCTAACCCTGAGCACTATTATCCTTTAAATGTAAATGATTTAAACACTTGTTCCACATAAAAAGTCTTCCAAAGAAAAGTAAAGAGCTCTATTTAACCAAAAACGAGCAGAATAAAATCAAATATTCTTCCAAGCGTGAAACCACCACAAAACACCATCAATAAATACATAAAACTCTGAACGAACAGAAATTACAACAAATAACCGAGTGAAACTCAAAACGGAGAAAAATTAACATGAATATAACAACCCCCATACCTTATCAAGACCAGAACATAATTTGCACTTTACTGAAAAAAAAGACCGTGGATTATCAGTTTAATATAAATATACTGATATTCACTTTTTTAAGTTTTAATAATTTTTATTTATTGAAGTCAAAAAAAAAACATTTAAAATATATTTTGTTTTCAGTAAAGTGCATGTTATGTTATGGTCTTGAGAAGGCATGAGGGTTGGCATTTTTACTTCTGTTCATTTTTCGTTTAATGGAGCTCTTTACTTTTCTTTGAGAAACTTTTTCAGCAATTTTTAATCCTGACACAAATAGTATTGTTTAAATTAATTTTATACATGCTCAAGTTGACCTGAAAAATAAATCTTAATATCACACCCGAAAAAATCTATCAATGTTATTTGACAACCTGGATATACTCAATAATCGTTTGATTTATTTAAATTGTACGAGCGGAAGAAGTAATAGTAGTAGTCCTGAAAGTTTAACTTTAATACCCCCAGTCGTTCTCGATATATTGCTAAGTTGTCTTAATGGTAACCATACACACAGTACCTTTTGATTTTTATTTAAACAAATATTTGGTTTTAAAGCATAATGGGCCAAACACATAATTGCGGGGGGGTTGACACACCCAACATCCCTAGAGACATGGTTACTGGACCGTTCTAATATGCTGAACAAAATGGTTGTCTCAAATTTTTTACTGGATGTGGTTGGAAAATGAATGGGCTTGGGAAAAGGCTGCTTGCCCTCCAATCTCTAGAACTTTTGATTTCCAGTCGAATTAGCTCCTTTAAACGTTTCCACTATGTTTCTAGCTATTAAAGAGTAACACTGCCTATGATATTGCTTATATGTCCTTTTGAAAACCTGCATACATATAAATTTTTTCGTTTAATTGGAACTCCCCCTAAACGTCCCTAAAAGTTTCACCTTAATGCCTGAAGCGTCACTAGTTAGAGTAAGTCTAGTAGTAGTATTAATAGTATACACAAATTGCCTTTTGGCTAGTTCAAAATCCACCATAACTTACCTTTAAAGTCCAACTAACTTAATAATGTAAGCCGTTCTTGAGATCTTGCTTTATCACCTTTGTGAAAATCTACATGCTCATGTTTCGTTTTGATTTAGTTCAACATCTGCCTAAATATTCTTTGAAAACTTCACCTCAATACTCTTAGCTTGCATAGCATTAATAGTCGTAGTAGCAGTAGTAGCACTAAGCGCATAGCACGTTTGGTTTCTTCGAACTCCCTTTCAACACACGTTGAAAGTTTCAATTTAATACCATCAAGCGTTTCTGAAGCATTTCTGTTACGTCTCCTTGACAACCTGTTTAGTCATAGTGTGTTTTGATTTATTCCAATAAGTGTCAATATTTCCCAAAATTGTTCACCTTAATAACCTTAGTTTTGGTAGCAGTAGTAGTAGTAGTTACAGCAGTAGAAATGATAGTAGTAGCTTTATCTTTTGTGGCAGTATTAATTGTGGAAGTACTAATAATAGTAGCAGAAGCAGCACAATGAACAGAATCAATTGCATTATGATGCAACTATTTTCTTTCGGTTAGTTCAACATCCTCCCCCCCCCCAACAAGCCTTATTAGTTTCAACTTAAAATACCAAAATGTTCCTCAGAAATTACTGTTAAGCACTTTTGACAACTGGACACAGACGACATGTTGTCATTCAATTCTCCTTCCCCCTTCAAAATTCCTTGAAAATTTTACCTTTATACCATTAGGCACAGTTGTAATAGTAGTCACAGTAGTAGTACCGGTATTACTATTAGTAGTATTAATAGTAAGAGTGGTTGTATTAGCAGCAGCAGCAGTATTAACGTATTGCCTTTTGATCAGTTGAATATCCCTCTCATCAAGTCCAAAGTTTAAACTGAATAAAATTAGCCATTGCTATTACATTGCTGGTATGTCCTTTTGATAACCTGTATGTTCATATACTTCTTGAACTTTCCATCTCAATGCTCTTAGCGTTACAAAGTAGTTGCAATAGAAGTAGTTGTTGCAGTGACGGTAGTTGTAATAGTAGTGGAAACATGCAAATATTGCCTTTTTGATCATCTCGTATTCCTTAGCTACGCCCTTTTGACAATCCACATACACATAGCGTGTTCTGACTTAGTTTAATACTCCCCTCAACATTATCTGAAAGGCTAACCTGAAAGCCCTTCGTCTTTTTAGAAAGTTAAGTTCAAACATGTATAACTTTCTCAATAACATATACTATATGTGAGCTATGAATGAATTGCCTAACTTTGAGCCCTTGCCCTGAAGACATTGAGGAGGCCTGTATTCCCCTGGGCTCTGGGGGTTGTGTCCACCCTGAAGGCATTGTTATCCACCCTTTGGACTATTGTGAACAAAATGTCTATCTTACAATTTCGACCGGGTACGTTTGGGGACAAGAGAGCGTCAGGGAGGGGAGGGTCTGTTTGCCCTCTATCAATTTTGACTATTAAAAGGGAACTAGAACTTTACATTTCCGATCAAATGAGGCTCCTCCAAAGTTCACACGGCCACACTTACAATGTGACAAAACTTACAACCTTTGCCCCAGACATTTATCAACCTCAAAGGTTTTGTGATCTTTGGACTATTTTGTGACAAATTCATTCATAGCTCACATATAGTATATGTTATTGAGAAAGTTATACATGTTTGAACTTAACTTTCTAAAAAGACGAAGGGCTTTCAGGTTAGCCTTTCAGATAATGTAGCCTTTCAAAATTTCTGTCATACGAATTTGGGGAAAATAGGACATGAAGGGGGGTGACAGTTGCCCTCCGATCACTTTGACTCTTAAAAATGGCACTGGAACTTCTGATTTCCAGTCCATTGAGCCCCGTCCGAAGTTTATATGACCACTCTTTTATAAGAACCTTAAATGCCTCCGGGGCATAATTCACAACCCTTGTCCTGAGAACTGTGTGGGGGGGGGGTTGTTATTCTTAAAAACATAATTACTGGACCTTTCAACTGCAGTGAACAAAATGGCTATCCCAAAATTTTAATTGGATGTGTTTGGGAAAATGACGGGCGTGGGGCGACTGGTTGCCCTCCAATCACTTTCGACTATTGAAAAGGGCACTAGAACTTCCGATTTGCAATCGAATGAGCCCATTTCGAAGTTTCTACATCAATTCCTTCTGTGCAAAGTGCCCAGGTCTAAAAAGAAACACATTACGTCCACATCGCTCTTTACTTAGGCAGCGTAATTGTGCTGTTTTCTTTGCGCTAAAGTTTTTTTATTGTTAAAAAAAAGAATTGTGAGAAAGAGTCAAATTTTAGCGTAAAGAGCGAGACGTAGAGGAGGGGACAGCCCGTTTCATATACGGAATAATTTCTGTTCGTTTTAAGTTTTAATGTGTCTCCTTACTTTCAGTAAAAAAAACTTGTTTTTTTATTTAATTTTTGAACGTTTTGGAATTAATGCAGGTTTTGATTTTGGCTCACCGTAGATCAATAATTAAAACAAAATTTGCTTATTAATTTTACTTTTATTTGGTTAAATGGCTTTCTCGAAAGTTGTTTAATTTTATTTACGAGCGTTTTTATTAGTAATAAATATACGTAACTTACGAATTAACTTACGTAACGAACTTCTGTATTCATATATTTTTGATACGTATATTAGGGGGTTCGCCCCTTAGTTAATACCTCCCTCTTTACGCTAAAGTTCAAATTTTGTTCCAATTCTTTAAAAATGACCCCTTAATCATAAAGGCCGTTAATTAGAATAAATAGCTCTTATGAAAATAATAAAAAAGTCTTTGGCTTAAAGAGCGAAGTATTGACTATTGGGCGAACCCGATCATATACGTAATAATTTCAGTTCGTTTCAAGTTTTGATGTTGCTCAATACTTTCAGTTGAAAAACTGTTTTTTTTTTTAAATTTAATTTCTGATCGTTTTTTTTAATAATGCTGGTAAATCCGGTGCCCCCTTCATAGCAATGTCCCTTCCCCCATGATAACTTCCTTCATAGAAAGATCCCCCCACATGACCCCCGACCCCCTTCACCCCCCCCCCCCACTACCAGAAAAAAAACTGAAAACGTCTGTATACTTCCCAATAACCAATACTATGTGTAAACATTGGGTAAAGCTCATAACTTTCAGCCCTCCCCTCGGGGACTTTGGGGGATTAAGTTATCCTAAAAGACATAGTTGTTATATTTTTGACCATGAACGGACAAAATGGCTATCTCAAAATTTTGATCGCGTGACTTTGAGAAAAATGAGCGTGGGAGGGGGCCTAGTTGCCCTCCATTTTTTGGCCATTTAAAAAGGGCACTAGAACTTTTAATTTCCGTTCGAATGAGACCTCTCACGATACTCTAGGACCACTGGATTGATACGATCACCCCGTGGAAAAAAAAACAAAAAAAAAACAACAAATAAACACGCATCCGTGATCTGTCTTCCAGCAAAAAATGCAAAATTCCACATTTTTGCAGATAGGAGCTTCAAACCTCTATAGTAGGATTCTCCGATACAGTGAATCTGATGGTGTGATTTTCATTAAGGTTCTATAACTTTTAGGGGATGTTTCCCCCTTTTTTCAAAAATCAGGCAAATTTTCTAAGGCACGTAACTTTGGATGGGTAGGACTAAACTTGAGAAAACTAATATATTTGAAATCAGCACTAAAATCTGATTCTTTTGATCTATCTATTGATTTCAAAATTCCGTTTTTTTTAGTTCCGGTTACTATTGAGCCGGGTCGCTTCTTACTTACAGTTCGTTACCATGAACTGTTTGAACACTACAATTTTCGGTAAATAACACTACAATCTAAACATGTACCACGCCCAGACGTTAACTTTATTGCTAATTTAAAAATTATTCCTTACTAAAGTATAGACTTTCAAATATTATAAAAAACTAGATAATCAAACGTTTAATGGGGACAAGCTATAAGCAAGGAGTGGTTTATGTTAATAATAATCAAAACTCTTAAAGGGAGGGGGCTGTTAGTAGAAAGGCCTTATTGACTCGTGTCGCTCACCCCTGCTGCCATCTACAATTTAGTCTAACTACTGAACGAACTCCTTATATGGGCATAGCCTCCCTAGGGAGAATGATTGCGTAATCGGTCAATGACCTAAATTTCCAAGTCAACAACAACAACAACGACCTTGACATTCGCTGAGAGCGTGCACTTACAACAACAACAACATCGACCGTGGAACACCTGTGCTGTCGACCTCAATTCACCTATCGTGAATCAATAATTCCCCTTAGAAACAACAAATTAATTTCCCCTTTCTTGGCAGATCAATCAACCAATGACATCATCTGTCAGACTTTAAAAATTTTCGCCTAGAAACGATTCTCCAGGAATAGATCCAAGTCATTAATGTCATTGCCTCGGAAACAACTCCTTTGGTCGAACGCCAAAGGATATTAATAGCCAAAGGCCTTGGAAACAATTCCCCAAGAAACATCTTAGCGATGAATTGTTTTAGCGCGGGAATCAGGTTTCTTATTAATTTGAAATGCATTAGCGCAGAGATGACAAAAACAAAAGTAACTCGCTTAATTAATTTTAGGTATTATTTGTGATAAACTTTTATAGACATTTTATTTAAATATTTCGGCGAAACATATATAGACATTTTAAAATATGATTTTTGAAGAGATTTTAGAAGAGAATTTAATGGTGAAACTCTGTGGTCATTATAATACACAAGTTTCATTTGAACAGTGTTGTGAGGTTCTCTAACCCAACCCCAAAGGGTTCCAATCCTCCTACCCCAACCCCGAAGGAAGCCCCCGGTCCTCAAAGGCCCCCCAAGCTCCCAAAGGGCCACCGGCGCCCCCCAAGGCCCACCCCGACCCCCCAAGGCCCACCCAGACCCCCAAAGGCCCATCGAGCTCCCAAAGGACCAACGGGGTCCCAAAGGCCCTCCACCGGTCCCCAAATGTCCCCCCGGACCCCCCCCGCCCCCCCGGACCCCCCCAGGCCCTCCCTGTGCCCCAAAGGCCCTCCCTGGGCCCCCAAGGCCATCCCCCGGCCCCCAAAGGTCCCCCGGCCCCGAGAAGCGCCGCCGGGATGCGCCGGGGGCCCGGCAAGCGCCGCCGGATGCACCATCGGGATGCGCCACGGGTCAGGAAAGCACCGCAGGGAATGCACCGCAGGGAGGCACTGCAGGAAAGTGCCGCAGGATGCGTCGCAGGGATGTGCCGCAGGATGCGTCGCAGGGATGCGCCGCAAAAAAAAAAGTAAACTAAAAAGTAAAAATTTTGAAATGTTATCCCCCAAACGCTCTCCTCCGTCCCCAAAAGGCCCTCCACCGGTCCCCAAAGGTCCCCCCGAGCGCCCCAAGGACCACCGGCCCGCAAGGGCTCCACAGACCCTCAAAGGCGCTCCCCGAGCCCCCGTCGTTCGGTGAGGGGTGGTGTCTGAAACCTATAATTTGGGATGTGTAGTTTGCTACTTCAGGCTTTTCTGAGCTAAGGTTTCCTAGTATTTCCTAGGTGAATGTTGTCTGAAACCAATAGTTTGGGATGAGTAGTTTGCTATTTCAGGCTTTTATGAGCTAGGTTTCTTAGCCTTTCGTTGGTGTGTGTTGACTGAGACTTGTGATTTGGGATATGTAGTTTGCTATTTTTGACTTTTCTGAGTTGGATTTCTTAGTCTTTCATAGGTGTGTGGTGTCTGAAACCTATGATTTGGGATGTGTAGTTGCTATTTTCGACTTTTCTGAGCTGGATTTCTTAGCCTTTCATAGGTATGCGTTGTCAGAAAATTATGATTTGGGATGTATAGTTTGCTATTTCAGGCTTTTCTGAGCTAAGGTTTTCTAGTATTTCGTAGGTGAATGTTGTCTGAAACCAATAGTTTGGGATGAGTAGGGGAGACCCGACCACGTTCATCACTTTTTTAGAAAATAATTTGTTTCTACTATGCTTGTCAACCTACAGTAAACTTTTTCCAACCAAAATGTACCTACACATTCAGGACATCACGCAAAATTTTGATATTTTTTTAGCCTATCAGTTATAGCCATAATTCAAACAAGAATGACATTGGTCAGATATGGCGAACCTGTACGACCCCGGTGCAGCTTCGCTATCCCCGGGTTCTGGTTCGCCAAGCATTGAAAACAACTTTTAAAAAAATAAGAAGAGCCATTCTTATTTAAGAATATGTTTAATACTCATCAGCTATTGGTATAAGAAAATTTGATATAGGTAACTCATATTACATTTGTCTGATCATTTTATATTGTATGCGGAAAGATCGACACCAATTGTCAGCTTTTCTGATTGCCTTTTAGTCCCTGCGCATGAGACGGGTTGATCAAGTTTAATTTCCACTGATTGTCTCTTTACAAAATCCTGTTCATCTGTATAAACAAACTTGTTTGGTTCAACCTTTTTGAGAAATTTGACATCAAGATCATCACCATTGATTTCTAGCACCGACGCAATATAGTATGTTTTCCCACTTCTTTTCCCATCGATTCCAGTGAGAATGAAATCACCGACTGTAATCTCTCCAGATATTTCAGTTTCAGCCTCGACATCGCCAACATTCAGACTCTCGTCACTGCAATAATCAGAATCAACTACAAAATTTTCAGAGCTGCTTTTATACTCAAATGCTTCGCAAAACAGCTTCCTTTTTGGAAATTTATATTACTTCGCAACTGTCTTGCTTAGTTTCTTCATTTCTAGCACTTTTTGTTTCTTATTTTTCTTTTCCACCTTTTGCTGAATTCTTTCTTTTACTGGTGTATCTGTTAGGATTTCTGTTTTATTTCTGTTTGCAGTTCTTCTTTTCTGCTTCCTGGGGGATCCTTTCAGCAATGGGAAAAAATCTATAATTTCTGAATAGCTATCGTTAACAGAACCAGATATTGTAGCAGGCAGCTGTTCTGGACACGAGTCTCTCAGGGGTGGTTCACTTGCACATGGTGCTTCTGAATATCGCGCAGAGTTACCTTCTGAGCTGAAAGAGGCCAGTGGCGATACTTCTGGTCTATCGGAAACGGATGAACTTAGGTATTCATGGTCTTGAAAAATTTCCGGGTTGAATGGATCAATTCCTGTGCAGTGGAACCCACTGATTATACTTTCTTGAGTAACAGCCTAGAAGTAAGATGAGCCAAGAAATTCTGCAACATTAGCAATGGCTATGGTTTTGCATTTTTTTCTGACCATAAAAACTGCGGCTTCTCGATTGTAGTATGCCTTAATCGGAAACATAACAGAGCGATCCAGAGACTACAATTTATGAGTCGTATGTGGGGGCATGGTTAAAAGATTAACACCGTTCTCCTTAGCCAGCTCAAGCAGATCGCTAGAATATCTGGTAATATGATTGTCCAAAATAAGAAGAACTGGTTTTGATTTTGTTGGTTTTACTTGACTAATAAAGTGGTTCAGCCAAATGACAAAGCGCTTGGTCGTCATCCATCCAGAAGCTTTTTCATTTCTGAATCCAATGGTCCCTAGTGGAGCTCCCTTTAGTAGGATATCAGGGCACGTTTTTCTGGGAAAAATCATCATTGGAGGAACAGTATTTCCAATAGCGCTAACACAGGCACAAAGCATGATATTCTGCCCTCTTTCACCAGACGTTACCTTTCCGACTTGGCTTTAGCCCTTCTCAGCAATCGCAGTGTCTGGCTTGTGAACAGTCGATAATCCTGTCTCATCGACGTTCCAAATATTTTCTGGGCTAAAGCAGTGACGATCGTATAGAGTCCGAAGATTGTTAAAGAACTGCTGAACTGTAAATCGGTTGAAGGCAGTAGCCCTTCCCAGACTGGTAGCTTCTGCCTGTCGGATTGTAAGCTCGGGGTGTCGCTGCATAAACCCCCGATACCAATCATCTCCCGCAGCTTGATTTTTCTCACCACATGTCCATGAATCTGGAATTTTAAGCTGCTTCGACGTGGCGTATTTGTTACAAAGTTGACGTAGCTCGAGTGGTGATAGTCCATAATGCATATTGCATATTATTTGCAGGTATTTGACAAGATCCCATTCTTGTCCGTCGGTAAAAATTCTTAGAGTGGCTTATCGTCGTGAAAAAAAAGAGAGAGGCAAACCTCTAACCTCCAACCCGTTCTTGCTGATTCTTTTCACATAATCTCGTAAGGTTCCACGAGGAATCTGGTATTTTCTCTAAGCTGTTGCCTTTGGAACTTGCTTCTCAATGACTTCTAGCACAGCTTGAAGAAGTAGTTCTGGTTCAGTCGTACCTTTTTTCCTTTCTGTAGCAGGCTTTGGCGTTCGCATGATGTCTGAAAACAAAAGAAAATATACTATTAATAAAATACAGAATAGTGCACCAATATGCTTGATGTAACATTGAAGACTTTTGCAGAAGAAGTTTAGCCTACATGTCCAGTCTTAAATTTTTCAAAGTTTTTAGCGTTGTCTTTTGTCATGATGTATAACCTACTTATTTTGGCAAGGAAACAACATTGACTACTTCAAACTTTAGAATATGTTAGTTGGATTGCCCAGTTTGTTTTTAACAGAAATATAATGTGTTCTGAGCTTGAAAGATCAAATAAAATTTTAAGAGGTCTTTTTTACGTAGTAACCTCAAGGTAATACGTTTCGTCTCAATATTCTTTGTCGAATGTTACATCAACATAACAAACTCTTAAATTTCGAATCAATGTCACAACTTCTGGGCATGCAAATTGACTCGATCCAATTGTTTTTATCCTATTATTATTGCCACTAACAACTCTTCATTTAGATGGGCTAGTAAAATATAGAATATTACTAATAAAATACACAATATTTCTGAAAAATACAGAACTAGTAAAATACAGAATATTACAACACATAACAAAATACTACAATGAAAACAAAATGAAAGCTCACCAGCCCAGGTTCGCCAGCCATGGTTCGCCAGACCCTAGCATGGCGAACCTGAGCATGAAATTTGTGGCAAACGTGGGCAAAGGGTAATCTACATGAAGTTTTGATCTAATCTGTAACTCTTGATTGATGGTGCCAAATGATTTTGAGGAGAGTGGTAGCATAAACTGAGAGATATATTAGGTAACAGACAATTACCAAATTTTTTAATATAGCTCTTGAAGAGCTTTTTTTCTAAGACATAAAATATAGCATTCTGCAGGAAAAAAATATACCTATTATAAAAAAAATTTACTTACAACTGAAGGCAAATTCTCTGCACTAATAAAGTATCGCTAGTAGATGGCTCTTCCATTGGCAAAGTTTCCTGGGTTTTGAACACTATGTGTTCGAGCAATTTTGAAATGACGAACCTGGGCCGTGGTGAAGGTGAGCTGGTCTCCCCTAGTTTGCTATTTTTGACTTTTCTGAGCTAGGTTTCTTAGTCTTTCGTTGGTGTGTGTTGACTGAAACCGATGATTTGGGATATGTAGTTTGCTATTTTTTGACTTTTCTGAGCTGGATTTCTTAGTCTTTCATAGGTGTGTGTTGTCTGAAACCTATGATTTGGGATGGGTGGATTGCTACTTTTGACTTTTCTGAGCTGGATTTCTTAGCCTTTCATAGGTGTTTGTTGTCTGAAACCTATAGTTTGGGATGACTAGTTTGCTATTTTTGACTTTTCTGAGCTAGGTTTCTTAGCCGTTCATAGGTGAGTGTTGTCTGAAACCTATGATTTGGGATATGTAATTTGCTATTTCCGACTTTTCATAACCGGATTTCTTAGTCTTTCGTAGGTGTGTGGTGTCTGAAACCTATGATTTGGGATGTGTGGGTTGCTATTTTTTTTAATCTTCTGAGCTGGATTTCTTAGCCATTCGTAGGTGTGTGTTGACTGAAACCTATGATTTGGGATGGTTAATTTGCTATTTTTGACTTTTCTGAGCTAGATTTCTTAGCCTATCATATGTGTGTCCTTTCAGAAAATTATGATTTGGGAGGTGTAGTTTGCTTTTTGGACTTTTCAGAGCTAGGATTCTTAGTCACTCATAGGTGTTTGTTGTCTGAAACTTCGAGTTTGAGATGAGTAGTTGGCTATTTCAGACTTTTCTGAGCTAAGGTTTCTTAGTATTTCGTAGGTGAATGCTGTCTGAAACTTATGATTTGGGATATGTAAATTACTATTTCGGGCTTTTCTGAGTTGGATTTCTTAGTCTTTCATAGGTGTGTAGTGTCTGAAACCTATGATTTGGGATGTGTAGTTTGCTATTTTCGACTTTTCTGAGCTAGGTTTCTTAGCCTTTCATAGGTATGTGTTGTCAGAACATTATGATTTGGGATGTGTAGTATGCTATTTCAGGCTTTTATGAGCTAAGGATTTCTAGTATTTCGTAGGTGAATGTTGTCTGAAACCAATAGTTTGGGATGAGTAGTTTGCTATTTTTGACTTTTCTGAGCTAGTTTTCTTAGCCTTTCGTTGGTGTGTGTTGCCTGAAACCTATGATTTGGGATATGTAGTTTGCTATTTTTGAATTTTCTGAGCTGGATTTCTTAGTATTTCATAGGTGTGTGTTGTCTGAAACCTATGATTTGGGATGGGTGGTTTGCTACTTTTGACTTTTCTGAGCTGGATTTCTTAGCCTTTCATAGGTGTTTCTTGTCTGAAACCTATAGTTTGGGATGACTAGTTTGCTATTTTTGACTTTTCTGAGCTAGGTTTCTTAGCCGTTCATAGGTGAGTGTTGTCTGAAACCTATGATTTGGGATATGTAATTTGCTATTTCTGACTTTTCATAACCGGATTTCTTAGTCTTTCGTAGGTGTGTGATGTCTGAAACCTATGATTTGGGGGTGTGTGGGTTGCTATTTTTTGACTTTTCTGAGGAGGATTTCATAGTCATTCGTAGGTGTGTGTTGACTGAAACCTATGATTTGGGATGGTTAATTTGCTATTTTTGACTTTTCTGAGCTAGATTTCTTAGCCTTTCATAGGTGTGTCCTTTCAGAAAATTATGATTTGGGAGGTATAGTTTGCTTTTTGGACTTTTCAGAGCTAGGATTCTTAGTCACTCATAGGTGTTTGTTGTCTGAAACTTCGAGTTTGGGATGAGTAGTTGGCTATTTCAGACTTTTCTGAGCTAAGGTTTCTTAGTATTTCGTAGGTGAATGCTGTCTGAAACTTATGATTTGGGATATACTATTTCGTAGGTGAATGCTGTCTGAAACTTATGATATGGGATATGTAAATTACTATTTCGGGCTTTTCTGAGTTGGATTTCTTAGTCTTTCATAGGTGTGTGATGTCTGAAACCTATGATTTGGGCTTTGTATTTTTATATTTTAGTATTTTCTTATATAGGTTTATAATAATATAAGATTTATGTTATTTAATATAAATATGAGTATGTAGTTGTAGTTTTATTTTTAAGGCTATTATGAGCTAAGTTTTTATATTATTTCGTAGGTGAATGTTGTCTGAAACCAATAGTTTGGGATGAATAGTTTGCTATTTTTGACTTTTCTTGAGCTAGGTTTCTTAGTCTTTCGTTGGTGTGTGTTGACTGAAACCTATGATTTGGGATATGTAGTTTGCTATTTTTGACTTTTCTGAGTTGGATTTCTTAGTCTTTCATAGGTGTGTGTTGTCTGAAACCTACGATTTGGGATGGGTGGATTGCTACTTTTGACTTTTCTGAGCTGGATTTCTTAGCCTTTCATAGGTGATTGTTGTCTGAAACCAATAGTTTGGGGTGACTAGTTTGCTATTTTTGACTTTTCTGAGCTAGGTTTCTTAGCCGTTCATAGGTGAGTTTTGTCTGAAACCTATGATTTGGGATATGTAAATTACTATTTCGGGCTTTTCTAAGCTAGATTTCTTCGTCTTTCTTAGGTGTGTGTTGTATTAAACCTCAGTTGTGGGATGTATGGATATCTTTTTGGGTCTTTTCTGAGCTTATTTTTTTAGCTTTTCATAGGTGATTGTTGTCTGAAAACTATAGTTTGGGATGACTAGTTTGCTATTTTTGACTTTTCTGAGCTAGATTTCTTAGCCTTTCATAGGTGTGTCCTTTCAGAAAATTATGATTTTGGATATGTAAATTACTATTTCGGGCTTTTCTGAGTTGGATTTCTTAGTCTTTCATAGCTATGTGTTGTCTGAAACCTATGATTTGGGATGTGTGGGATTGCTATTTTTGACTTTTCCGAGCTGGATTTCTTAGCCGTTCATAGGTGAGTGCTGTCTGAAACTTATGATTTGGGATGGTTAATTTGCTATTTCCGGCTTTTATTAGCTAGGTTTCATAGCCGTTCATAGGTGTATGTTGTCAGAAAATTACGATTTGGGATGTGTAGTTTGCTATTCGAACTTTTCAGAGCTAGGATTCTTAGTCCATCATAGGTGTTTGTTGTCTGAAACCAATAGTTTGGGATGACTAGTTTGCTATTTCAGACTTCTCTGAGCTAGATTTCTTAGCCGCTCATAGGAGTGTGTTGTCTGAAACTTATGATTTGGGATATGTAAATTACGTTTTCGGGCTTTTCTGAGTTGGACACTCCTAAATTTTTCCACACACGAAAACTTACACACACACACGTCAAAACTCACACACACAAAAGCTTAGACACACAAAAACTTACACACACACACACACAAAAACTAACACCCACACGCAAAAACTTACACACACACACAAAAACTTACATTCACACAAAAACTTACATGTACACAAAAACTTACACACACACTAAAACTTACACACACAAACAAAAACTTACACACACACACAAAAACTTACACACACACACGAAAACTCACGCACACACACACACACACACACACACATACATACAAAAAACTTACACATGCACACGAAAACTTACATGCACATAAAAACTTACATGCACACAAAAACTTACACACACACACAAAATCTTACACGCACACACAACAACTTACACACACACACGAAAACTTACACACACACACAAAAACTTACACACACACACACACACACAAACTGACACACACACACGAAAACAAAAACACACACACGAAAACTAAAACACACAAAAACTAACACACACACACACACACACACACACACACACAAACACACACACACAAACACACACACACAAAAACACTGACAAACACACACAAAAACACACACACACTAACAAACACACACACAAAAAACTTACACACACACTCAAGATCAAAGACACACAAAAACTAACACACATACACAAACAAACACAAACACACACAGGCAAAAGATAACATGCACACTAAAACTAATATCCACACAAAACCATACAAACACACACACAAACTAACACACACTCACAAAAACTTACACACACACAAAAACTTACACACACACACACACACACACAAACAAACACACAAACAAACACAAACACACAAACACACACACACACACAAACTTCCACATGCACACGAAAAATTACATGCACACAAAAAATTACACACACACACACACACACACACACGAAAACTTACACACACACACGTCAGAACTTACACACACACAAGCTTATAAACAAACAAAATTAAACACACACACACAAAAACTAAAACCCACAAGCAAAAACTTAAATGAACACAAAAAATTACATGAACACAAAAACTTACACACAAAAAAACTTACACACACTCACAAAAACTTACACACACACACAAAAACTTACACACACACACGCGAAAACTTACGCACACACACGAAAACTTACATACACACACGCCAAAACTTACAAACACACAAAAACTTACACACACTTACCAAATCACAGTTACATTGTCTTAATTTTTCAAATTTCATTTTGAATTTCTGTCGTGAAATGCAAGAGTTGGAATATTTCAGTAGTAACTTGTTGTGCTTTACCTTCTCACAGTTACATTCTCTTGATTTTTCGAAGTTCATTTTGAATTTCTGTCTTGAAATGCAAGAGTTGGAAAATTGGGGTCTTAGTACACCAACCCGTATGGTGGAAATCCACTATCTCAGTATTGGGGTCCCAGTCCACCAGCCTGAACGGTGGAAATTCACTAGCTCAGAATTGGGGTCTTAGTCCACCAGCCTGAATGGTGGAAATCCACTAGCTCAATATTGGGGTCTCAGTCCACCAGTCTGAATGGTGGAAATTCACTGTTTAAGTTAGGTTAGGTTAACTTATCATTAGCGCTCATGATAAGTTAACCTAACCTTTTCCGGCGAGCATGGTTAGGTTAGGCTAGATTAAGCTAGGTTAGGTTAAGTTAGGTTAGGTTAGCCCATGTACGCTTCACTTAGGTTAGCTTAGGTTAGGTGAGAGACAGGCAAAGTTAGGTGTATGATTAGGTTAGGTTAGGTTAGATTAGTTAGGTTAGGTTAGGTTAGGTTAGGCTAGGTTAACCTACCTACCCGCGCGTACGTAGGCTAACCTAGCCTAACCTAACTTAACCTATCCTAACTTAATCTAACCTAACCTAACCTAATCATACACCTAACTTTTTGCCTGTCTCTCACCTAACCTAAGCTAACCTAAGTGAAGCGTACATGGGCTAACCTAACCTAACTTAACCTAACCTAACTTAATCTAGCCTAACCTAACCATACTGCCGGAAAAGGTTAGGTTAACTTATCATGAGCACTCATGATAAGTTAACCTAACCTAACTTAAACAGTGAATTTCCACCATTCAGACTGGTGGACTGAGACCCCAATATTGAGCTAGTGGATTTCCACCATTCAGGCTGGTGGACTAAGACTCCAATTCCAAGCTAGTGAATTTCCACCGTTCAGGCTGGTGGACTGGGACCCCAATACTGAGCTAGTGGATTTCCACCATTCGGGGTGGTGGACTAAGACCACAATTTTCCAACTCTTGCATGTCATGACAGAAATTCAAAATTAACTTCGAAAAATCAAGAGAATGTAACTTTGAGAATGTAAATCTCAACAAGTCACTACTTAAATTTTCCAACTCTTGCATTTCAGGACGGAAATTCAAAATGAAATTTGAAAAATTAAGACAATGTAACTGTGATATGGTAAGTGTGTGTAAGTTTTTGTGTGTGTGTAAGTTTTGGCGTGTGTGTATGTAAGCTTTCTTGTGTGTATGGTATTTTTTGTGTGTTTATGTGATTGTTTTTGTGTGTGTGTGTAATTTTTTTTGCGTTTGTTCTAGTTTTTGTGTGTGTAAGTTTTTGTGTGCTTTTAATTTTCTGTGTGCATGTCATATATCGCGCGTGGGTGTTATATTTTGTGTGTGTGTGTGTATTTTGGTGTTTTTCTTTTCCAGTGGACTTGTAATAGTTTTCGTGTGTGTGTGTAAGTTTTCGTGTGTGTGTGTGTGTGTGTGTTTGTAAGTTTTTGTGTGCATATAATTTATCATTTACATGTGAAAGTTTGATTGTTTATGTGTTTATTTGTTTTTTATTGTTTGTTTTATGTTTGGAGTTTTTTTGATTTTGTTATTTTTTGTTATAGTTTGATATCTTTTTTGGTTGTGTGTGTGTTTTTTTTTTTTTGTGTGTGTGTTTTTGTGTGTTAGTTTATGTGTGTGTGTAAGTTTTTGTGTGTGTGTAAGTTTTTGTGCGTGTGTGTAAGTTTTTGTGTGTGGGTGTAAGTTTTTGTGTTGTTGTATGTTTTTGTGTGCATGTAAGTTTGTGCATGTGTGTGTAAGTTTTTGTGTGTGTGTGTGTATGTTTTTGTTTGTCTCTGCTTTTTTGTGTGTGTTTATTTTTTTGTGTGTGTGTTTGTAAGTTTGTTTGTGTGTTTTTTTTTTTGTTTGTAATTGTTTTTTTGTGTGTGTGTTTTTGTGTATTTTTTTTTGTTTGTGTGTTTGTGTGTTTGTGTCTATGTTTTTGTGTGTGTAATTTTTGGCGTGTGTGTGTTAGTTTTGGTGTGTGTGTGTTTTTTTTTTTGTGTGTGTTTGTGTGTTAGTTTTCGTGTGTTTGTGTTAGTGTTAGTGTGTTTGTGTAAGTTTGTGTGTGTGAGTGTAAGTTTTTGTGAGTGTGTGTAAGTTTTTGTTTGCTTTTTATTTTTTTTGTTCTTTTTAGATTTATTGTTGTTTTTTTTTTTTTTTGTATGTTTTTGTGT
This sequence comes from Artemia sp. Qi Xiang Cuo, assembly GCF_049724085.1. Taxonomy (NCBI): domain Eukaryota; kingdom Metazoa; phylum Arthropoda; class Branchiopoda; order Anostraca; family Artemiidae; genus Artemia; species Artemia sp. Qi Xiang Cuo. The sequence continues at coordinate 23,051,943 of NC_142814.1, read as the reverse complement.
GTGTGTGTGTATGTGTGGGTTAGTTTTCGTGTGTGTGTGTATGTTTTTGTGTGTGTGTGTAAGTTTTTGTGCGTGTGTGTAAGTTTTAGTGTGTGTGTAAGTTTTTGTATACATGTAAGGTTTTGTGTGCATGTAAGTTTTTTCGTGTGGGTGGAAGTTTTTGCGTTCTGGTGAAATTTTTTGTGTGTGTGTGTGTGTAATATTGATTTTGTATTTTATTATTTTTGCTTAATTAAATTCTTTTGTTTGTGTTTTTTTTCGTGTGTGTAAAAATTTAGAAGTGTCCAACTCAGAAAAGCCCGAAAACGTAATTAACATATCCCAAATCATAAGTTTCAGACAACACACTCCTATGAGCGGCTAAGAAATCTAGCTCAGAAAAGTCTGAAATAGCAAACAAGTCATCCCAAACTATTGGTTTCAGACAACAAACACCTATGATGGACTAAGAATCCTAGCTCTGAAAAGTTCGAATAGCAAACTACACATCCCAAATCGTAATTTTCTGACAACATACACCTATGAAAGGCTATGAAACCTAGCTAATAAAAGCCTGAAATAGCAAATTAACCATCCCAAATCATAAGTTTCAGACAGCACTCACCTATGAACGGCTAAGAAATCCAGCTCGGAAAAGTCAAAAAATAGCAACCCACACATCCCAAATCATAGGTTTCAGACAACACATACCTATGAAAGACTAAGAAATCCAACTCAGAAAAGCCCGAAATAGTAATTTACATATCCCAAATCATAATTTTCTGAAAGGACACACCTATGAAAGGCTAAGAAATCTAGCTCAGAAAAGGAAAAAATAGCAAACTAGTCATCCCAAACTATAGGTTTCAGACAACAAACACCTATGAAAGGCTAAGAAATCCAGCTCAGAAAAGTCAAAAGTAGCAATCCATCCATCACAAATCCTAGGTTTCAGACAACACACATCAACGAAAGACTAAGAAATCTAGCTTAGGAAAGCCAGAAATAGTAATTTACATATCCCAAATCATATGTTGCAGACAACACTTACATACGAACGGCTAATAAACGTAGCTCAGAAAAGTCAAAAATAGCAAACTAGTCATCCCAAACTAAAGGTTTCAGACAACAAACACCTATGAAAGGCTAAGAAATTCAGCTCAGAAAAGTCAAAAGTAGCAATCCACCCATCCCAAATCATAGGTTTCAGACAACACACACCTATGAAAGGCTAAGAAACCTAGCTCATAAAAGCCTGAAATAGTAATTTACATATCCCAAATCATAGGTTTCAGACATCATTCACCTATGACAGACTAAGAAACCTTAGCTCAGAAAAGCCTGAAATAGCGAAACTACTCATCCCAAACTAGAAGTTTCAGAGAACAAACGCCTATGACGGACTAAGAATCATAGCTCTGAAAAGTTCAAATAGCAAACTACACATCCCAAATCATAAGTTTCAGACAACACACCTATGAACGGCTAAGAAATCTAGCTCAGAAAAGACAAAAATAGCAAACCACTCATCCCAATCATAGGTTTCAGTCAACACACACCTATGAAAGGCTAATAAATCCAGCTCAGAAAAGTCAAAAATAGCAAACTACATATCCCAAATCATAGGTTTCAGTCAAAACACACCAACTAAATACTAAGAAACCTAGCTCATAAATGTCAAAAATTGCAAACTATTCATCCCAAACTATTGGTTTCAGACAATATTCACCTACGAAATACTAGAAAACCTTAGCTCAGAAAAGCCTGAAATAGCAAACTACACATCCCAAATCATAATTTTCTGACAACACATACCTAGGAAAGGCTAAGAAACCTAGCTCAGAAAAGTCGAAAATAGCAAACTACACATCCCAAATCAAAGGTTTCAGACATCACACACCTATGAAAGACTAAGAAATCCAACTCAGAAAAGCCTGAAATAGTAATTTACATATCCAATATCATAAGTTTCAGACAGCATTCACCTACGAAATACTATATCCCAAATCATAAGTTTCAGACAGCATTCACCTACGAAATACTAAGAAACCTTAGCTCAGAAAAGTCTGAAATAGCCAACTACTCATCCCAAACTCGAAGTTTCAGACAACAAACACCTATGAGTGACTAAGAATCCTAGCTCTGAAAAGTCCAAAAAGCAAACTATACCTCCCAAATCATAATTTTCTGAAAGGACACATCTATGAAAGGCTAAGAAATCTAGCTCAGAAAAGTCAAAAATAGCAAATTAACCATCCCAAATCATAGGTTTCAGTCAACACACACCTACGAATGGCTATGAAATCCTGCTCAGAAAGGTCAAAAAATAGCAACCCACACACCCCCAAATCATAGGTTTCAGACATCACACACCTACGAAATACTAAGAAATCCGGTTATGAAAAGTCAGAAATAGCAAATTACATATCCCAAATCATAGGTTTCAGACAACACTCACCTATGAACGGCTAAGAAACCTAGCTCAGAAAAGTCAAAAATAGCAAACTAGTCATCCCAAACTATAGGTTTCAGACAACAAACACCTATGAAAGGCTAAGAAATCCAGCTCAGAAAAGTCAAAAGTAGCAATCCACCCATCCCAAATCATAGTTTTCAGACAACACACACCTATGAAAGACTAAGAAATCCAACTCAGAAAAGTCAAAAATAGCAAACTACATATCCCAAATCATAGGTTTCAGTCAACACACACCAACGAAAGACTAAGAAATCTAGCTCAGAAAAGTCAAAAATAGCAAACTACTCATCCCAAACTATTGGTTTCAGACAACATTCACCTACGAAATACTAGAAAACCTTAGCTCAGAAAAGCCTGAAATAGCAAACTACACATCCCAAATCATAATGTTCTGACAACACATACCTATGAAATGCTAAGAAACCTAGCTCAGAAAAGTCGAAAATAGCAAACTACACATCCCACATCATAGGTTTCAGACACTACATATCTATGAAAAGACTAAGAAATCCAACTCAGAAAAGCCCGAAATAGTAATTTACATGTCCCAAATCATAAGTTTCAGACAGCATTCACCTACGAAATACTAAGAAACCTTAGCTCAGAAAAGTCTGAAATAGCCAACTACTCATCCCAAACTCGAAGTTTCAGACAACAAACACCTATGAGTGACTAAGAATCCTAGCTCTGAAAAGTCCAAAAAGCAAACTACACCTCCCAAATCATAATTTTCTGAAAGGACACACATATGATAGGCTAAGAAATCTAGCTCAGAAAAGTCAAAAATAGCAAATTAACCATCCCAAATCATAGGTTTCAGTCAACACACACTTACGAATGGCTAAGAAATCCAGCTCAGAAAAGTCAAAAAAATAGCAACCCACACATCCCAAATCATAGGTTTCAGACACCACACACCTACGAAACACTAAGAAATCCGGTTATGAAAAGTCGGAAATAGCAAATTACATATCCCAAATCATAGGTTTCAGACAACACTCACCTATGAACGGCTAAGAAACCTAGCTCAGAAAAGTCAAAAATAGCAAACTAGTCATCCCAAACTATAGGTTTGAGACAACAAACACTTATGAAAGGCTAAGAAATCCAGCTCAGAAAAGTCAAAAGTAGCAATCCACCCATCCCAAATCATAGGTTTCAGACAACACACACCTATTAAAGACTAAGAAATCCAGCTCAGAAAAGTCAAAAATAGCAAACTACATATCCCAAATCATCAGTTTCAGTAAACACACACCAACGAAAGACTAAGAAACCTAGCTCAGAAAAGTCAAAAATAGCAAACTACTCACCCCAAACTATTGGTTTCAGACAACATTCACCTACGAAATACTAGAAAACCTTAGCTCAGAAAAGCCTGAAATAGCAAACTATACATCCCAAATCATAATTTTCTGACAACGCATACCTATGAAAGGCTAAGAAATCCAGCTCAGAAAAGTCGAAAATAGCAACTACACATCCCAAATCATAGGTTTCAGACACCACACACCTATGAAAGACTAAGAAATCAAACTCAGAAAAGTCAAAAATAGCAAACTACATATCCCAAATCATAAGTTTCAGTCAACACACACCAACGAAAGGCTAAGAAACCTAGCTCATAAAAGCCTGAAATAGCAAACTACTCATCCCAAACTCTTGGTTTCAGACAACATTCACCTAGGAAATACTAGGAAACCTTAGCTCAGAAAAGCCTGAAGTAGCAAACTACACCTCCCAAATCCTAGGTTTCAGACAACACACATCAACGAAAGACGGGTGCTCGGGGAGAGCCTTTGAGGGTCTGTGGGTCCCTTGAGGGCCGGTGGTCCTTTGGGAGCTTGGGGGGACCTTTGGGGACCCGGGGAGGGCCTTTGGGGGTCTGAGGAGGGCGTTTGGGGGATAACATTTCGAATTTTTTACTTTTTAGTTTACTTTTTTTGTGCGGCGCATCCCTGCGACGCATCCTGCGGCACATCCCTGCGCCGCATCCTGCGGCGCTTTCCTGTAGTGCCTCCCTGCGGCGCATCCCCTGCGGCGCTGTCCAGACCCGCGGCACATCCTTGCGGCGCATCCTGCGGCGCTTTCCTGGCCCATGTCGCATCCCGGCGGCACTTCTCTGGTCCGGGGAACCTTTGGTGGCCGGAGGAGGGCCTTTGGGGCACAGGGAGGGCCTTTGAGGCACAGGGAGGACCTTTGGGGGTCCGGGGGGGGGGGCAGTTGGGGGCCTGGGGGACATTTGGATACCGGTGGAGGGCCTTTGGGACCCCGTTGGTCCTTTGGGAGCTCGATGGGCCTTTGGGGGTCTGGGTGGGCCCTTGGGGGTCTGGGTGGGCCTTTGGGGGCGCCGGTGGCCCTTTGGGAGCTCGGGGGGCCTTTGAGGACCGGGGGCTTCCTTCGGGGTTGGGGTAGGAGGATTGGAACCCTTTGGGGTTGGGTTAGAGGACCTCACAACACTGTTCAAATGAAACTTGTGTATTATAACGACCACAGAGTTTCACCATTAAATTCTCTTCTAAAATCTCTTCAAAAATCATCTTTTAAAATGTCTCTAACTGTTTCGCCGAAATAGTTCCATAACCTGTCTAAAACAGTTTCGCCCAAATAATCCCTGAACGTAATTCAGCGTGTTCCTTTTGTTTTTGGCATCTCTGCGCTAATACATTTCAAATTAATAAGAAACCTGATTCCCGCGCTAAAACAATTCATCGCTAAGATGTTTCTTGGGGAATTGTTTCCATGGCCTTTGGCTATTAATATCCTTTGGAGTTTGAACAAGAGTAGTTTCCGAGGCAACGACATTAATGACTTGGATCTATTCCTGGAGAATCGTTTCTAGGTGAAAATTTTTAAAGTCTGACAGATGATGTCATTGATTGATTGATCTGTCAAGAAAGGGGAAATTAATTTGTTGTTTCTAAGGGGAATTATTGATTCACGATAGGTGAATTGAGGTCGACAGCACAGGTGTTCCACGGTCGAGGTTGTTGTTGTTGTAAGTGCACGCTCTCAGCGAATGTCAAGGTCGTTGTTGTTGTTGTTGACTTTGAAATTTATGTCATTGATCGATTACGCAATCATTCTCCCTAGGGAGGCTATGCCCATATAAGGAGTTCGTTCAGTAGTTAGACTAAATTGTAGATGGCAGCAGGGGTGAGCGACACGAGTCAATAAGGCCATTCTACTGGTGTTTGTAATAACAATATCTGTTTTAAAACACCTCACTATAAATGGTAATTCTGAATATGTAAAATATGTCAAATTTTGTTTTATACTCCAAGAATCACAGGCATTTTTACCGTCAACTTCAGAATATCATAAGTGCGTTGCAGAAGCTTCATGGTACTATCTACCAATTATGCAACTATTTATTTCACCCCAAGGCTATTGGTCATGGATGCGTATTTCTTTCTTTCTTTGTTTGTTTTTCACCAGTGTAATCGGAATGAACCAATGATCCTACAATATCGGGAGGGGCTTAAACTAATAGGAAATTAATATGTTCCAATGTCCTTCTTAAGTAGCATTAAGTAAAAAAAACCTTTCCGAAAAGGAAGACTTTTAAGGATAAGTAAAGAACCATATCAAACTTAAGGCCGGCAGAAATAAATTCCTGGAAAACGACTAGAAATTACTATTAAAGAATAAATGACACCCAAAACGAACAGAAATTAAGCAGACAATCATAGCAAACAAAAATATAACAGGTATTAAAATAAATAAAACAATAAAACTTAAAATGAGTAAAATTTTAATTGTAAAATTTAAATTTAAATAAGTAAGCTTAAAATGACCAAAAATAACAACAAACAAGGTTGGGCTACAGCCCCCTTCCGCAACTGTAAAAGTCTAATGCCTGCTGCATCATTTGCGTTTTATTGAAAACTATTCGTGTCTTGAACAGTCCCGGGAAAGAACTAACAAAATTAAACCGAATATTTGATATATAATGATGATATTTTCTGAAACCTGAGCTAATTAATTCATTTATATTACAAATACAGAATTCATTGTCTATAACTTACAATACTTACCCAAGTTGCTGGGGGGGGGGGTTAATTTATCCCTGGAGGATAATTTATTTGACTATTTGACCATTTTGAACAAGATGACTATTCCAAAATATTGATCGGATACTTTTGGAGGGAGGACAGCTAAAGAGGGAATGGAAGGTGGACTGCTTGCCCTCCGACCACTTTTTAACATCTTTCTAAACAGGGCCAGAAACTTTAAACTGAATACCCTAAACTGCTCTTTTGAGTTCGCAAACACACCTTTTTGATAAACAGGATACACTTAGTATCTTTAGATTTAGCTTAAAATACACCCCAATATTACCCGAACTTTTACCTTAATACCCTTAGCTTTTCGAACACACATTGAATTAAAAATTCTTCCTTTTTAAGGAAGAATTTCTTCCAAAAAATAAGTTTTTCGAAGAAAAGTAGAGAACTTCATTAAACCAAAAATGAGTAATAATAAAATCAAATAATATACCAAGCGTGAAACTACCTTGTTTGTTGTTATACGCAAACGCAACAGGCTCCATAAAAAGGGGAAGATAGATGAAGCTTCCAAGCTGAGAAATCAAGTGGTCTAACGGTTCAAAAATGAACGAGCTCATGACCACAAATCCAGCCGGTTACTATAAAGGAATACGGCTTCTCACTGGCTCCTCAGTAAGGCAAAGTGTAAGCGTATACGACGACCCTGGGACTAAGCTCGACGCAAACGCTATTAATAAGTATTTTGCTAGTATTTGCAGAAGCAATCCACCAATTTCAAGTGTTCCCCCTTGGCTGTTCCATCTGAAATACCTGTGATTTTCTATTACGAAGTTGCAAAGGCTCTTGAGAGACTTGACCCAAATAAGGCAACTTACCCTGGAGACATTCCAGCAACCCTGTATAAAGAAAACGCAGCTTTTCTGGCTGAACCTCTGACTGCCTTTTTAAACCAATGTATTTTGAGTGGTACCTTTCTGGATGATTTTAAAGAAGCAGTCGTAAGACCAATACCTAAAGTTTCGAATCCAAAAGGGGCGTGTGTCCTACGACCTTCATCTTAGACCCCTATTGTATCTAAAGTTTTCGAACACTTTCTAAAGAAATAGTTACTAGAAGATTTCTATGATAAAATAGATCCCTGTCAGTATGGGTTTATCAAAGAATCTAGCACAGTACATTATCTCATCAAAATTGTGGAAGAAGCCCTGGAGCATCTAGAAAATAAAGATACATTTGTAGAAATATTGCAAGCAGACTTAGAAAAGGCTTTCGACAAATCAGGCCATCCGGATATGCTTGAGTAAATGACAGGTTTTAGAGCTTTTTCAATTCATAGAGCTCATAGTTTTTTACAAGGACAGCAACAGTTTGATATTGCTGATGTGGTACAGTCAGATGTTCATGAGCCTTACTGTGAAATACTCCAAGGTACCTAACCGGGACCTGTTTTATTTTTAAAACTGTGTAACAAAATTGCGACTTGGCATGAAAACAGAGCGAAGTTTGCAGATGATTTATCATTGCTGATACTTCATAAGTAGGATCCATGTTTAGTACGGATGGCATAATTCGCCGTTTGGTGGCCGACTGCGAAGAAAAACGGCTTTCAATTAATAGGAAAAAGTCAGCACTTATGAGAGTCTCGTTTTTGAAAAAAGAAGTTCCTAGTCAAAGTGATATAAATGTGCCAATTGTAAATAATATGACAATTTTAGGTTTGACTTTTAACTCAAAAGGATGGATCATGTCATGGATGGATCATGTAAATAATTGTACTAAGAAGGCGAATATAGCGTTGCGTAATCTTGTCACAATTCGGCGATTCGATTTTAGTCGTTTTTCACTGTTGAATTTCTATAAATTGTACACTCGGAGTATTTTAGAGTATGCTTGTCCTGTGTGGCATCCGGGGCTAAGTAAAGAGCAAAGAAATGACCCTGAGAATGTACAGAATCGAGCAACCCGTGTAATATTAGATCTAGAATTCAAGAATTCTAATGATAGTCTTACAATCCCAGACCTAGATGGACATAAAGTCAGGCGACACCAGCTTAAAATGACCTTTGGCCAGAAGCCGTTGGAGTCAAGAAGGCATCAGGATTTGCTCCCTGAAACGGCAAGAACAGGGTGTAATACAAGGCACCAGAATAAACTCAAGCCTTGTAAGCTCGTGGCTACCAACCGATACAGATTGTCTTTTCGACAGTATTTTATGTCTCATTTTAATAAATAAGTGACAAGAAAGAGTGATTATTTAAATTATATTGTGTCTCAATTAATTCTTGTTATTTGACATAATAAATTCGTATCGTATCGTATCAAAAAAAAATCAGCATCGATAAATAAATGAAAACCCAAACGAACAGAAATTGCAATAAATAACCTATTCAAACTCAAAAAGAGCATAAATTAAAACGAGTTGGGCTCATTTTATGTTCTGGTCCAAGACAAGAACATAATAAGCACGTTACTTAAAAAATATATATGTTTTTACTTTATAACTTTAATAGATCAAATAATATTAACATTTTGATTACTTAATATAAGTATATGTATATTAAACTGACAATGCACATTCATTTGTAATTTTTCAGTAAAGTGTTAATTATGAAGACTGTAATGGGAGTGTCCTGCTCAAACATATAATTTCCAGAACATTCGACTACGTTAAACAATATGGCTATCTCAAAATTTTGACTAGATGTGTTTGGGGAAATGATGGGCGTGAAAGGGGCGTTAGTTGCTCTCCGGTCACTTCCAACTATTAAATAAGGCACTATCCCTCTCAATTCCCAATTGAATGAGCCCCTTTTGAAGTTTTAACGACAGCGCTATCTATAAAAACCTTATATGCTCCCAGGGCATAACTTATAACCTTTGCCCTGGGGGCTCTGGGGGGTTTGTCATCCTCAAATACATAATTTCTAGAACTTCGAACTACGTTGAACAAAATGGCTGTCTCTAAACTTTGATTGAATGTGTTTGGGGAAATGGTGGACGTGAGAGGGGGGTTAATTAATCTCCATTCACTTTCGACTATTAAAAAGGGCACTAGTCCTTTCAATTTCCAATCAAATGAGCCCTTTTTGAAATTTCTACAACAACTTTCTAACTTAAAAACCTTGCACTAAGGGCTCTGAGGGGGTTATCATCCTAAAAGACCTAATTTTGAGAACTGTCAACTACGTTGAACAAAATGGATATCTCGAAATTTTGATTGGATGTGTTTGGGGAGATGGTGGGCGTGATAAGGGGGTTAGTTGCCCTTCAATCACTTTCGACTATTCAATTTCCAATTGAATGAGCCTTTTTTGAAGTTTCTACAACATCACTTTCTACAAAAAAACCTATATGCCCCCAGGGCATAACTTACAACCCTTGCCCTGAGGGCTGTGGCGGGGACGGGTTGTCGTCCCTAAAGACCTAATTTCCAAAACTTTCAACTACGTTCAGTAAAACGGCTATATAGAAATTTTGATTGGATGTGTTTGGGGAAAAGGTGGGCGTGAGAGGGAGAGTTCGTTGCCGTCAAATCACTTTTGCTATTAAAAGGGGCACTAGCCTTTTGAAATTCCAATCAAATGGGCCCTTCTTCAAGTTTCTACGACAAAGATTTCAATAAAAACCTTATGTGCCCCCAGGACATAACTTATAACCCTTGCCCTGAAGACTGTGGGGGGATTGTCCTGCTCAAAGGTTACAATTTCAAGAACTTTCAACTGCGCGAAACAAAATGGCTATCTCAAAATTTTGATTGGATGTGTTTGGGGAAATGGTGGGCGTGGAAGGGGTGTTAGTTGCTTTCCAATCAATTTCGACTATAAAAAAGAGCACTAGCCATTTCAATTTCCAATCGAATGAGCCCTTTTTCAAGTTTCTACGACAAAGATTTCAGTAAAAACCTTATATGTCCCCAGGGCATAACTCACAACCCTTGCCCTGAGGGCTGGGGGTGTCATCCTCGAAGACCTGATTTCCCGAATCTTCAACTACGTTAAACAAAATGGCTATCTTAAAATTTTGATTAGATTTCTTTGGGGAAAAGGTGGGCGTGAAAGGGGGGTTAGTTGCCCTCCCATAACTTTCGACTATTAAAAAGGGCACTAGCCCTTGGAATTTCCTATCGAATGAGACTTTTTTCGACGTTTCTACAACAACGTTTTTTTTATAAAAACCTTATATGCTCCCAGGACATAACTGACAACCATTGCCCTGATGGCTGTGGGGGCGGGGCTGTCATCCTCAAAGACCTAATTTCCAGAACTTTCAACTATATTAAACAAAATGGCTATCTCAAAATGTTGTTTGGATGTCTTTGGGGAAAAGGTGGGCGTGACAGGGTGGTTAGTTGCCCTCCAATAACTTTCGACTATTAAAAGGGCACTAGCCCTTTGAATTTTCAATCGAATAAGCCTTTTTTGAAGTTTTTACGACAACGCTTTCTATAAAATCAGTGCATAACTTACAACCCTTGACCTGAGGGCTGTGGGGAAGTGTCCTCCTCAAAAATATAATTTCTATCTGGAAATCAACTACGCTAAACAAAAGGGCTATTCCAAAATTTAGATTGGATGTTTTTCGGGAATTGTGGGCGTGGAAGGGGTTTAGTTGCCTTCCAATCACTTTCTACTATTTAAAAGGGCACAAGCCACTCCGATTTCCAATTGAATGAGCCCTTTTCGAAGTTTTTACGACAATTTCTTCGATACAAAGTACCCTGGTCTAAAGGGGAAAAAAAAATAATACATAATGCCAACATCGATCTTATATGCCCCCAGGGCGGAACTTAAAAAGCCTTGCCCTGAGGGTTTTGGGAAAGTGTCCTCCTCAAAAATATAATTTCTATCTGACTTCTAACCGATTCAAACTCAAAACGAGCAGAAATTAACACGAATAGGGCTCAAAACCCCTATGCCTTTCTAAGGCCAGGACATAAGTTTCACTTTACTAATAAAATACATATGAATGTGCATTGTCAGTTTAATATGCATATACTGATATTTAGTAATCAAAATGTTAATATTATTTGATTTATTAAAGTTATGAAACTAAAAACATTTATATTTTTTCAGCAAAGTGCAAATTATTTTCTGGCCTTGGGAAGGCATAGGGGTTTTGAGCCCTACTCATGTTAATTTCTGCTCGTTTTGAGTTTGACTCGGTTATTTATTGTAATTTCTGTTCTTTTTGGGTTTCATTTATTTAATCCATACTGATTTGTGGTAGTTTCACGCTTGGTAGAATATTTTATTTTATTTTTGCTCATTTTTGTTTTAATGGAGTTCTTTACTTTTCTTTGAAAAACTTATTTTGTGGAAAAAGTTTTTATAATTAAAACGCAATAGTATCTGTTTGTTTAAGTTCTAACGTCGCTCCTTAATTTCAGCTGAAAAAAATTGTTCCATATTTAACTTCTGACCGTTTTTCAATCATGCTAGGAAAGCCCCCCCCCCCTCAGGGTAAAATTTCCCCTTGAAAAGTCTCACCGAAAACGTCCCTTCTAACAGATAATTCTCCCCGTGGAAAATCCCCTCTCAGAATATCGTCCAGAAAAATGTCCGTATATTTTGAAATAACAAAGACGGTATGCAAACAATGGGCAAATGGGGTCTGGTCATCCCAAAAGGCACAGTCATCGCACCTTTCAAGGTCCGGTGACTTTCATGGACTGCATGAGATGTTAGGGTTTTTACAATAAAAAAATGCCCCCTCCCACGCACCTTTTTCTCCTAAGTTCATCAGATAAAAATTACAAGCTAGTAATCTTGTTCAGAAGAGTTGTAAGGTCTAAAAGATGTTTACGGGGGAAGAAAGAAGTGATAGAGGGGAGCTAGTTGCCTTGAAATCTTTTTGGTCGCATAAAAAGAGCATTTTTGTAGATATGTACTTGAAATATCTACAATATGGTTGTCAAATATGCTGAATCTGAGGGTGTAATTTTAATTAATCGCTTACTTTTGGAGGTGGTTTTCTCCCTCTTTCAGAAATAAATCAAATTTTCTTAGGCTCGAAGCTTTTGATGGGCAAAATTAAACTTAAGGAATTTTATATATTTGTATTCAGCATAAAAAACCAGTTCTTTTGAGGTTTTGCTCTTAGAGTTTCAGTTACTATTGGGCTAGGTTGCCCCTTATTTAAAGTTCTTTACTGTTTGATAAGCCGTTTTTCACATGGCATTAAGAATGGAAGAACTTATCAATGCGATTCTGCTCTAAACAATACAATTTTAAGTTCAGAACTTTCAGTACAGCACTATAAAACATTAGCATAATAATTAGGGTATTGGAAAGGGTTCAGCCCCCCCCCCCCCACACTGGCATAAGTATTATTTTCTTTACAAAGGTACTTCGAATGGAAGAAGTTCTCGCAGAAACTTCGAAAGGGGCTCATTTGGTTCGACATTTAACGTTTCAGTGTGCCTTCTAAAAGTAAAAAGTGATTGGAGGGTAACTCTAAAATTCAGCCTTGAATGAGCATTCATTCCGTGAGGAACTTGACAGTACTCGAGCGTTTAATACATTTTACAGTTTGTTTACGAATTTATTAGTGAAAAAAAACAACAACACTAGAGTGGCTTTGGATAACCTGTATAATATTCATTATTGGATGCAAAAGTACGGTCGTAAATAAATCTTAGCACTGGTGAATAAATCCCACTCCACTGGGTTACTTTCACAAGTGATTGCCAACGATAACGTGGGCCTGCCCCGATTGAAGATAAGTACCACTTTTTTCTTCATGGATGTACTTGGGAATGAACTGAAAAACAAAATTCATAGCGATTTTTGCTGTATTTAATGATGTCGTAGGTAAATCAGTTGTCATTTTACAGATTTATTAATTTATTTGGCCACAAACTGGACAAGATCATCGAGTCTCAGACTGAGATTTCCCGTAGATTAGACTCGATTTCAGAGAAGGTTGTGTCATTAAAGAGTGATGCAGCGAAGCGTGATTCGTGAATCGGTGAACTTGAATCTTCACTACAAGATCAGAAGCTTAAATCTGAAGCTCTAGAAAAACGGCTGCTCGCTTTTGAAGCAAAAGACCGAAAGCTTAACTTGTTTAACGGATGAACAATCTGACGAAACGCAAGAAACTAATGTGAAAAACTTCTTCAGGGATAAGTTAGGTATTCCTGAGCCAAGAATTATATCTAAGTGCTATCGTTTCGCTTCTCGCTCTGCAAATATTACTGACTCCCACCAACGTAAAAGTAAAAAAAACAGGTGAAACCAGTGCCTGTATGATTAGAATTTAAAAATGAGATGCAAGAGGTAATATCGAACGCTGGTAAGCTTAAGGCGAGTGGTGTAGTTATCTGTACGGACTTGCAACCTGAATTGAATTTGAGAAGAAGTGAGTTCTTGACTAAGTCACGTGAGATGAAAGCGAAAGGTGAAATTATGTCTCCCCGGGTCTGTCAAAAAGGTACGGACATATGGCTGGAAATCAAAGGATCTTCTTCATCTTAGTAGTCTCGCATGTAGTTACGTTTGATTTGCATTAATGAATGTGTTGCGACAGTGGTCTGAATTTATATTAATTTTCCGTGAGAGAAAAAAGAGAAATTTAAATGGATCTCGCCTTAGTGTGCATTTTTTATCTTGTTATTCTGTGTGATAGTTTTCATGTTTTTCTTCTCTTCTGTTTAGTTCTAGTTTTGCAAAAAAAGGTTCTCGTTCTGGTCCTTTTTTCTTTCTGCAGCAAACAAGTCAGATGTTATGCCTCCAAATTTGGTGAGCCAAATGACTGCTTCGCTGCTGTTTAATTAGAATCTGTTCCGGCAGCCTCCTTGCTCCTCTCATACTTGGAATAATCGGAGCACAGTTTATATAATTATCCAGTAAGTTTACCGCAGATGATTTCTGGCTCTTCATTCTCGGTGCGAACAAAAAGCTCTTCCCACTTATTTGTGGACTTATTGTCCACTTATTGGTTGAGCCGGCCAAGTGGTTTTGTCAGTACTTGTTCCGTAGGTGATTATTCTTAGTCTACCCGTGAAAAGATCTAATGCCGCTTATGTTTATAGGTTCTCTGGAGCACTCGCACCTCGGTCCGGGTTTTTATAATGGGTGAGATAGGGAAAGATCATACTGCTAATTATATAAACTGTGAATCTGAGGTACCACTTTCTGCTTTTTAGCCAATCATTCCAGATTGATTTTGGTAGGTTTTATTTTTATGATGATTTGATGATAAGTGTTAAATAAGATAACATATGACCGGCTCCATGATGATGAGAAAAATCAACTTCACCTAAATGAATTACTTAAATCTTTGGGATCAGCTGGTGATGAATTTTTTTAAAGAAGGGTGAAATTTATAATGTTTTAGACACCCAACAATTTGCTTATAGTAATCATTCAAAAACAATTTAGTGCTACTTGGACTGATGGAGGATTAATTTAGTATTTAAACTGTAATCTATTTAAACGACTTTGACACTGCAGTGATAAAGGGAATGTTTTCATTCTTCTTGGGGTAAAAGCAACCCAAAATTTAATTTCTAAAAACACTAAATGCTTTCATTTACTCTTTGCTTACAAGACAACTAAGAAATATTTACATTCAGAAATTCGCTTTTTACATAGAATCAGATTCTTTATTTTATTTTTTTCATTTGGTACACTAATGACAAGTAAATATTACTTGTTTATTCAATTATGGCATTCGAAAAAAATCATGCATTAATCAATCACTTTCTTCAAGACATTTTTTAGTTCTCTTTCTGTCTTTTTATATTTCATTTTACAGAAATGAATTAAAAACGCACAGAGATTAAATAAATAAAAAAGTTTTAAAATGTATTTCTAGATATTGTAATACAAGGGGGAAAACTAGAAGTCGTCCCCCTTGCACTCCAATTATAGCGCGAGTGTCATTTGTGCTTTACTGAAATTAAATAAAAAGAAACAAGTTTTTTAAACTGAAAGTAAGGAGCGACATTAAAACTTAAAACAAACAGAAATTATTTCGTATATGAAAGAGGAGGTCCCCTCCTCAACGCCTCGCTCTTTACCCTAAATTTTCTTATTGTTTAAAAAAATAAAGTCGTGAGACAGAGTCAAACTTTAGCGTAAAGAGCGAGGCGTTGTGGAGGGCACAGTCCCTTTCATATACGGAAAAATTTCTGTTAGTTTTAAGTTTTAATGTCGCTCCTTACTTTCAGTTTAAAAAACTTGTTGTTTTTTTTTTACTTAATTTCTGATCGTTTTTTAGTTAATGCAGCTTTTATTTTTGCTCACCGTCATTGAATAAGTAAACAAAATTTGTATAAAAATTTTACTTTTCTTTTGCTAAATTGCTGTCTCTAAATTGGCTTCTGACGTAATTTACATATTAACTTACGTAACGAACTTCTATATTCGTATATTTTTCTTCTGGCAAAAAATACGAAGTTGCAGATTTTTGCAGATATGAGCTTGAAACCTATGTAATAGGGTTTTCTGATACGCTGAATCTGACGGTGTGGTTTTCATTAAAATTCTTTCACTTGTAAGGGATGTATCACCCCTCTTTCAAAAATCAGGCAAATTTTCTCCGGCTCGTAGCCTTTGATGAGTAATACTAAACTTAATAAAATTTCTATATTTAGAATCAGCACTATAAGCCCATTCTTTTGATACGTTTATTGACATCAAAATTCCGTTTTAAAAAGTTCCGATTACTATTGAGCCGTATCGCTTGTTTTTTTTTATTGTTTTTTATTACGTGTATGTTATTACGTATATGAGGGGGGTTCTCCCCTTAGTCAATACCACGCTCTTTACGTTAAAAGTTAAAAAATTTTTAATTCACAAACCATTGAACCACAAAGGCCGTTTAATGAGAATAGATAGGTCTTTTAAAAGCACTAAAAAAAACTGTAGCGTAAAGAGCAAGGTATTGACTTGGGGTAGAACCCTCTCATATACATAATAATTTCTGTTCGTTTTAAGTTCTAATGTTGCTTCTTACTTTCAGTTGAAAAAACTTGTTTTTTTTTTTTAATTTAATTTCTGATCGTTTTTTAAATAATGCTTGGAAATCTGGCGCCCCCTTCATAGAAATGTCCCTTAACCCAAAGAAACATCCCCCACGGAAAGATTCTCCCGAGTAAACCCCTCCTCCAGCCCCCCCTCCCCACCAGAAAAAAATCCTTCCTGAAAATGGATGTATACTTCCCAAAAACCAAAACAAAATGTAGTCAATGGGCAAAGTTCATAACTTGCAGCCCTTCCCCTTGGAACTGTGGGGGATTAACTCATCCTAAAAGACAAATTTATTAGATTTTAGACAATGCTTAACAAAATGGCTATCTCAAAATTTTAATTGGGTCACTTTGAGAAAAAAAATGAGCGTGGGAGGGGGCTTATTTACACTCCATTTTTTTGGTCACTTAAAAAGGGCACTAGAACTTTTAATTTCCGTTCCAATGAGCCCACCTACGATATTCTAGGACCACTGGGTCAATACAATTACCCCAGGGGAAAGAAAAAAAAAACAAAAAAAAACAAACCAATTAAAACACATCCGTGATCTTTCTTCTGGCAAAAAATGCAACATTCCACATTTTTGTAAATAGGAACTTGAAACCTCTACAGCAGGGTTCTCTTATTCGCGGAATATGATGGTGTGACTGTCATTAAGGTTCTATAACATTTAGGGGGTCTTTTCCTCTTTTTTCGAAAATCAGTCAAATATTCTCAGGCGCTAAACTTTTGGTAGGTATAATTAAACTTGATGAAGCTTATATTTTTGAAATCAAAATTAAAATTTGATTCTTTTGATGTATCTATTGGTATCAAAATTCCGTTTTTTAGAGTTTCGGGTACCATTGAGCCGGGTCGCTCCTTACTTACAGTTCGTTACCATGAACTGTTTGACAATTTCTCTTTAACCATTATGGCGTTGAGAAATAAATAGACTAACGAAAGCTCTCAAATTTAATCCGATTATATATTACAATGTCAACCCAGTTCCCTCAGGCCTGACATACACTAAAATCCATTCATACTTTTTTTTTAGTTCAAAACGTATTCCTTTACAATCAAACAGTTCGTGGTATTGTATTGTTTAAACAATTATTTCATTGAAAACAATACGTATTCTAAACAGTTTAGTTTTATAAGGTCATATATAGGATTTTTTGGTGGGTGAGGTATGTTTTTTTCGAGGGGGGTCACAAAAAAACTTATTAAAACGCATATTTTTTTTATTTGTGTTTTGTAGCTTTATTACGAGTAGAATTGAACCTCTGGGTAAGGGAGGGGTCAGGGGAGGGGGTGAGCCTTAGTAAAACACATTACTCTGGATAAGGCCTTGAGTTTGTATTTGACAGAACAAACATTTTTTTTTGTTATTTTGCTTTCGCTTTGAAATCACTTAAAATATATGTTGTTTTCAGTAAAGCGCGAATGACACTCGCGCTATAATTAGGGTACAAGGAGGACAACTCCTCAGTTTATTTTGAGTTAGAGTTGATTATAAATTTTATTTTTGGTACATCATAAGTTCATTATTGGTTTCTTGTTTTTTTTTATCAAGTCTAATATCAGTTTCTTTTAACTTTAATATAGTATCTGCCTTTTAAGTTTTTTTTTTTAACTACAATTGGGACCCAAGGAGAGAGACTTCCAAGTTCAAATATTTAATAATTTTCTGTTCGTTCTGAGTTTGAATAGAATATCAGTTTTATTTTTGGTACATTATAACTTCATTACTGGTTTTATTTCTTATTAAGTCTAATACATATTTCTTTTAAGTTTTAGGCTTTTGTTCATCATAATCTCTGTTAGTTTTTTTTTTTTTTTTTAGCTATGCTTTAGACATAGCTCCTTGAAGTCTTGATAATTTTCGAAAGTTTAAAAAGTCAAATATTTATAATATATTTTTTTTCCAGTAAACTGCAAATTATATTTTGGTCTTCAGAAGGCATGGGGGGCATCAGCCCCACTCATCATAGTTTATGCTCGTTTTGAGTTTGACTTGGTTATTTAATGTAATTTCTGTTCGTTTTGGGTTTCATTTATCTATTGATGGTGATTTTTCAGTAGTTTTATGCTTAGAAAATATTTTGAATTTTTTCTGCTTATATTGGTTTAATTGAGCTCTTTACGTTTCTTTAAAAGCTTATTTCTTGGATTTTGTTTTTTAAATTAATGACAACAAAATTAGCTGACAATCTTGTAACAAGTCGAAAATCGAAACAAAAATATCTGTCATTGAAAAAACGGTACTTGTACTTTTTTAGAAGTCATGAAATTGAACTTTGGTTCACTACAATAGAGAGTTCAGCAGGTAAAATGGGAATAATTGTACAGAGCAATAAAATACAGACAACAAAGTAAGAAAAGGAAACAGAGACAAGGGCTAAATAACCAGGTGAACTTTTGCTGTACTTATTCTTATCATTAGTGCGAACTAATTTTGCTTATGTTTTTTGTTTTTGTCTGTTTTAAAATTCATGCAAGTTCTTAGCAATTTTTTAAGGGAATGAAGATTTTTGTACGTAATTAATTTAGAACATAGTTTCTGTATTTAAATAGAATAGGCAATTACAAAGAACATGTAAAGAATTATGGAGGAGCTGTAACTTTAACGATGTTTAAGGAGGAACGAGCTTGACACTTCCGTGCATAGAGGTACGTTAAAGTTAATTTTTATTGCTGAATGAAATCGAACTTATTTTTTCATTCAACTTTCCCAAAGAGCAATTGTAAAATTATAAACTTTCTAAATAAATCGAGTTTGAACAAAATCTCCCAAGTTAAACTCATTACTTTAGAATAAAAAACTTTGGAAAAACTCATTAGCATAGCAAACCCATTAGTTTTAGTTCATTAGCACTGTTTTTTAATTCCTCCGTCTGAGAATCTGTTTCCTAGGGGTAAAAAAAACAAAAAAAACGAGTATCACTGAATTAATCTATCGTTTTCCCCTTATGCTTCAAAAATCATTTGGAAGATTTGTTAAAGAAAGATCTCCTAATTCTGTAGAATTAGAAGATTTGTTTTCATTCTAAAACCTGCCATTAAAGAGAAATTCAGAAGAAATAGTGTAAAATATTCGCATCTATGGCATGGTTGCCAGGTTGCTACATACATTATATTTGTACTATTTACAGTACATTTCTCCGATACCAATCACTATAGGCCAAATAACTATGCCTTCAGGGTTAACATCCCCCTCCCAGCCCCAGGGACAAGGGCTGTAAATTATGGTAGTTGCCGATGATTAACATATAATTTTTTTACGGGAGGGGTGGTCGAGTAAACTTTGGAGGGGACTCATTCAATTGGAATTGAAAGTTTTTGTGTTTTTTTTTAAGAGGCAAAAATGATCGGAGGGTAGCCATCTCTCCAAATGTATCCTATCAAAATGTTGAAATTTGAGCTCTTCCTAGAAATACTGATACATTTTTGTTTCGAAATTAACTTTTTATTATTTAGGTTAACCAAAACAATGGATATTATTCCTGAATTAGCTTCAAATGTCATTTTTTCTCACTAAATATTTTTTTTTTTTGAAATCACGTTTGAAAAATATTTAATTACTATGGGCCGTGGTTCCCCATTCATTAGTCAGGAATTCCTACACCTACTTAACAAACTTTAACAGTTCATTAAAATTTCTGATTAAATTCTTTTTTGAGTTTCACTGTACGTTTTACTTTTATAGAGCTTTGCTTTTAAATTTCATTCTATCTTTTTCACTACGCAAACTTATTTCATTTTAAAGTTCCACCATGCGGCTTTATTATACAATAGGAGACTGATTAATCCATTATTGCAAACATTTGGTACAGCACCGGGAAATTATGCTAGTTGCGTATGGTTGCTGACATGAATGACAGCTGGGGGCCCTGATCCACCCCAGCATGGGACACATGAAGACATTAAAAATATATAAAGCACGAAAATGAGAAATATTCCCCTTTAAATCTCGGTAAAAGTAAAGCCTTGGGTAGCGCTCCCGTCCCTCTGGAAAATTGGCTGCCTTGGCTTATGGCCACTGAAGTCAGTCGACAGAGAAAAAATTGCACTTTTGGGCTCTTCATTTCAATCCCTTATTTCTACTGAAAGAAAAGTAGTTACAGATCACACTATAACAGATTATTGCTAAAGGTGAAATATATTACTTCCAACCGAGTAATATTTTATTTGATAGTTTAAAGCTAAATAGCTGTTGTGAACGCTTATTAACATTCCTACATTGCGTGTTTCTACTTTTTTTTGGCGCTATTGAACTTTAAGTCTCAAGAAGCTCGAGGCTTTTTCCATTCACAAATTCGAGATCCGGTGCATTTTAATAGTTATAAATGCAACATGTTTTTTCCGGAAAAATGGTTTGGTAATGCTAGTTTTTTAGCAAAAAGGCCCCCAATCAATTATTAATGTTAAAGTCGGAGACGGGGAGCGATTTAATTTCCAATGGGGCTATTGAATTGAAGTTATCAAGTATTTTGCAACAGGTTGCATAGGTTGCATCAAGACATGGCTAATTGTAGACAGAGAAAAGCCAAGACAGATAGTCCAAGTAATTGAGAGGCAAATGTTTAAATGGCTGGGGCACGGGTAAATGGCAGGAGTATGCATGACTCTTATTGGACGCATACTTGTCAGGCTAGTTTAAGGAAGGACCGAAAATCAAATTATAAGCCTTTTTTAAAAATGATCATGACTGAAACCTTAAACTAGATCTTCAAATGGATAAATGTGTTTTATAGCTGTTGATCTCTCAAGTCTCCTGACATATTGTTACAGCAAAAAAGAAGAAGAAAACGTTTACAAAAATTTTCAGACAAATAATAATCAGATCAAGCACGAAGTCTAGGTGTCCTCCCCCCCCTAAAGAATACTTGATTTATTTAACCATTTTTTAGATAAAGTAAGGATACTGTTGGAAGGATACTTTTTACTTGTATATTTTCTTAAACATAAGAAAACTAACTTACATCATAACTATGTATCCCTTATTCCCCGTTTTCTACCAAGCACTTGTTGCTGAAGAACTGTTTGATTCTAACTGCACAACATTCTATTTTACTTGTCATAGAATTAGCAGGGTCTCCAGCCAGTAAAAGTTTGTCCTGCAAATATTCTAAGCCAATAGAAAAAGAGATGGAGATAGTTGGAAAATATACTTTTCCTTGCCTACGCACATTCATCTGTTTGTTAACCAGAACTGCGAAAGAGCATATTGAATAGTTTGTTTTGCTTTTTTTTTTAACAAAAATTTAATGAATAAACCTTGAATTGCATTGACATTTGTTTGCAAGATTAACTTCATAGCTGGGCTGGTGGTTTTTCAATCTTGTTGGGTACAATATTCTTAGGCATTGTTAGTACAGGCAAACTAGAGTTTGACCCCAAGCAAGTTGCAACAGAAATTATTTTTACACTTTGTTGTGGAGAAAAAAAAGAAGCTGAACAACATATCCGAAGTTTCACATTCTAGTTTAACGCAAAACTAGTTTTTTTTTTCACTTTTCGTGTCAATTTTTTCAGTTTTCATAGGCAGCGCAATAGCGCTGCCTAAGTATAGAACGATGTTGGCACAATATATTATTATTTTTTTTTTTAGCTCTTGGTTGAAGACCAGGGAACTTCGTATCGAAGGAGTTTTTGTAGAAACTTCTAAAAGGGCTCATTCAATAGGAAATTGGAGCGGCTTGTGCCCTTTTTAATAGTCGAAAGTGACTGGAAGGCAACTAACACCCCTTCCACATCCACCATTTCTCCAAACACATCCAATCAAAATTTTGAGATAGCCATTTTGTTGAGCGTAGTTGATTTCGGGATATAAATTATGTTTTTGAGGAGAACTCTCCCTCACAGCCTTCAGGGCAAGGGTTGTAAGTTATGCCCTTGGGGCATATAAGGCTCTTATAGAAAGCGTTGTCGTAGAAACTTCAAAAAAGGCTCATTTGATTGTAAATTGAAATGGCTAGTGGCCTTTTTAATAGTCAAGAGTGATTGGAAGGCAACTAACACCCCTTCCACGCCCACCATTTATCCAAACACATCCAATCAAAATTTTGAGATAGCCATTTTGTTCAAAGTAGTCGAAAGGTCCATAAATTATATCTTTGAGGGTGACACTCCCCCCACAGCCCTCAGGGTAAGGGTTGTACGTTATGCCTTGGGGGCATATAAGGTTTTTATTGAAAGCTTTGTCTTAGAAACTTGAAAAAGGGCTCATTCGATTGGAGATTCAAAGGGCCAGTGCCCTTATTAATAGTCAAAAGTGATTTAAGGGCAACTAACCCCCCTCTCAGGCCTACTTTTCATATCCAATCAAAATTTTTAGGTAGCTATTTTGTTCAACGTATTTAAAAGTTTTAGAAATTTGGTATTTGAGGATGATAGCCCCCCTCAGAGCCCTCGGGGCAAGGGTTGTAAGTTATGCCCCAGGGGTATACAAGGTTTTTATAGATAGTGATGTTGTAGGAACTTCAAAAAGGGCTCATTTGATTGGAAGTTAGAAGGGCCTGTGCCCTTTTTAACAGTCGAAAATGATTGGAGGACAACCCACCATTTCCCCAAACACATCCAATCAAAATTTTTAGATAGCCATTCTGTTTAACGTAGTTAAAAGTTCTGGAAATTAGGTCTACGAGGATGCACCCCTCTCAGCCCTCAGGACAAGGGTTGTAATTTATGCCCTTGGGGCATGTATGGTATTAATAGAAAAGGTTGTCGTAGAAATTCAAAAAGGGCACATTCGATTGGAAATTGAAAGGCCTAGTGCCCTTTTAATAACGAAAGTTATTGGAAGGCTTGACATTTTTATTGTAAACATCAATGTGTGAACAATGTATTGTTATTTTTTTTTTTTTTTTTTTTTTTTTTTTTTGTTTAGAGCAGGGCACTTCGTATCGAAGGAGTTGTCTTAGGAACTTCGAAAAGGGCTCATTCGATTGAAGAAAGAAAGGGCTAAAAAGGGATAATAGTCGAAAATTATTGGATGACAACTAGCCCCTCGCACACCCACCCTCCCATTTGCCTATTACGTTTAAAAACTAAGAGTTGCCTTAAGGTTAAATTAAAATGCACTGTGTTAATGCTAATTCCCAATAAGCCATCTCAACAGTATCCCAAAAAGGACTGAGGGTATTATGTTCAAACTTTCGGGGCTACTTCTGCTCTAAAATTTAACCAAATCAAAATAGCGTAAGTGTATCCAAGCTATCAAAGAAAGTAAACAGATTTTTGTTGCGAATGGAATCCAGTTTTCTATTTCAGGTGAACTAGAGGAGGTATGAAACTAAATTAAACACTACTATTTGTGTCTAAATTTTAAAAGGTTGTAAATTGTTAAAAACTGCTAAAAAATTTTCTCCGGCATACAAATAGCAGGCCAAACTATAAAGTCTTTAAACAACAAAAAGATTAAAAGAATTATTTTCTTTTTCCCTGAAAAGACTATGTCAATATAAAACCAATAAAAATTAATTTAAAAAAAAAATTCCACAAAATAAGTTTTTCAAAGAAAAGTAAAGAGCCCCATTATACCAAAAATGAGCAAAAATAAAATAAGAAAATCTACCAAGCGTGAAACTACCACAAATCAGCATCGATAAATAAATGAAATCCAAAAGGAACAGAAATTACAATAAATAACCGATTAAAACTCAAATGAGCAGAAATTAACATGAGTAGGGCTCAAAACCCTTATACAATCCCAAGACCAGAACATAATTTCCACTTTACTGAAAAAAAAAATGAATGTTCATTGCCAGGTTTTGAGCCCTACTTATGTTAATTTCTGCTTCATTTTGAGTTTGACTCGGTTATTTATTGTAAATAATTAAAAAGAAACTTTTTCCACAAAATAAGTTTTTCAAAGAAAAGTAAAGAAATCCATTAAACCAAAAGTGAGCAAAATTCAAATCAAACAATCTACCAAGTGTGAAACTACCACAAATCAGCATCGATAAATAAGTGAAATCAAAACCAAACAGAAATTACAATAAATAAGCGAGTCAAACTTAAACGAGCAGATATTAATATGAGTAGGGCTCAAAGCCCCTATGCCTTACCAAGGCCAGAAAAAAATTTGCACTTTACTGAAAAAAAATTAATTTTTTTTTATTTTATAACTTTAATAAATCAAATAATATTTATATTTTGATTATTAAATATTAGTATATGTATATCAAACTGACAATTCATTTGTATTTTTTTTCAGTAAAGTGCAAATTATGTTTTGGCC
Organism: Artemia sp. Qi Xiang Cuo; assembly: GCF_049724085.1. Classification (NCBI taxonomy): domain Eukaryota; kingdom Metazoa; phylum Arthropoda; class Branchiopoda; order Anostraca; family Artemiidae; genus Artemia; species Artemia sp. Qi Xiang Cuo. Next base: position 23,027,277 of record NC_142814.1, on the reverse strand, counting down.
TTGGGAAAGCATAGGGGTTTTGAGCCTTACTCATGTTAATTTTTGCTCGTCTTGAGTTTGACTCGTTTATTTATAGTAATTTCTGTTCGGTTTGGGTTTTATTTATTTATCGATGCTGATTTGTGGTAGATTTACGCTTGGTAGATTATTTGATTTTATTTTTGCTCATTTTTGGTTTTATGGAGTTCTTTACTTTTCTTTGAAAAACTTATTTTGCGGAAAAAGTTTTTTTTTTTTAATTAATTTTTGTTCGTTTTATATTGACATAGTCTTTTCAGGGAAAAATAAAATAATTCTTTAAATCTTTTCGTATTTTTAAGACTTTATAGTTTGGCCTGTTACTTGTATGCTGGAGAAAAATTTTCAGGAATTTTTAACAGCATACACTCTTTTAAAAATCTGGACACAAATAATAGTGTTTAATTTAGTTTCATACCTTCTCTAGTTGACCTAAAGCAGAAAACTTGATACTATCCGCAAAAAAATCTGATACCTTATTGGAAATTAGCATTAACAAAGTGCATTTTGATTTAATCTTAAAGCAACATTTAGTTTTTAAACATAATGGGCAAATGGGAGGGCAGGCGTGGGAGGGGAACTAGTTACCCTCAAATCATTTTCGGCTATGAAAAAGGGCACTAGCCTTTCAATTTCCACTCGAATGAGCCCTTCTTGAGTTTCTATGACAACGCTTTCTATAAACACCTTATATGCCCCCAGGGCATAAATTATAACCCTTGCCCTGACAGCTGTGAGGGGGTTGTAATCCTCAAAGACCTAATTGCTACAATTTTCAACTACGTTAAAAAATGGCTATCTCAAATTTTGATTGGATGTGTTTGGCGAAATGGTGGGCGTGACAGGGGCGTTAGTTGATCTCCAATCACTTTCAACTATTAAAACTTCACTAGCCCTTTAAATTTCCAATCGAATGAGCCCTTTTGAAGTTCCTACGACAACGCTTTCAACAAAAACTTATATGCCCCCAGGGCATAACTTACAACCCTTGCCCTGACGGCGTGGGGCGGGGGGGTTCATCCTCAAAGACCTAATTTCCAGAACTTTCAGCTACGTTGAAGAAAACTGCAATCTCAAAATTTTGATTGGATGTGTTTGGGGAAATGGTGGGCGTGACAGGGGGGTTAGTTGTCCTCCAATCGCTTCCGACTATTAAAAAAGGCACTAACCCTTTAAATTTCCAATCGAATGAGCCCTTTTGAAGTTTCTACGAAAACGCTTTCAATAAAAACCTTATATGCCCCCAAGGGCATAACTTACAACCCTTGCCCTGAGGGCGGGGGGTGTCATCCTCAAAGACCTAATTTCCAGAACTTTCAACTACGTTGAAGAAAGCTGCTATCTCAAAATTTTGATTGGATGTGTTTGGGGAATCGGTGGGTGTCAGAGGGATCTTATTTATCCTCTAGCGAATGCTAACAACTAAATAAAGCATTAGCCCTTCTAAGTACTAGTTAAAAAAGCTCTTTTAGGAACTTCTCTAGCATTATTACGTATAAAACCTTTCATACATCCTGGTTATAAATTACAATACTTGCCCCGAGGTCTCCGAGGGGGGTTATCATCTCTGAAGGCCTAATTTTCAAGATTATTAAATACGCTGAACAAACTAGCTATCTAAGAATATTGATTGGATGTGTTTGGGGAAAAGGTGGGCGTGAGAGTGGGGTTAGTTGCCCTCAAATCCCTTTCGACTATTAAAAAAGGCTTTAGCCCTTTGAATTTCCAATCGAATGAGCCCTCTTTCAAGTTATTACGACAAAGCTTTCAGTAAAAACCTTATATGCCCCCAGGGCATAACTTAAAACCCTTATCCTGAGGGCTATGGGGGGGGGAGCGGCATCCTCTTAGATATAATTTCCGGACCTTTCAACTACATTGTGGCTATCTCATAATTTTAATGGGATGTGTTTGGATAAATGGTGGGTATGGAAGGGGTGTTAGTTGCCTTCCAATTCCTTTCGACTATTAAAAAGGGCACTAGCCATTTCAGTTTCCAACCAAATGAACCCTTTTTGAAGTTTCTACGACAACACTTTCTGTAAAAACCTCATATTCCACCAGGGCATAACTTACAGCTCCTACCCTGAGGGCTGTGGGGGTTGTCATCCTCAAAGACCTAATTTCCAGAACTTTCAACTAGGTTGAGCAAAATGGCTATGTCGAAATTTTGATTGTATGTATTTGGGGAAAAGGTGGGCGTAAGAGGAGGGTTAGTTGCTCTTTAATCACTTTTGACTACTAAAAAGGGTATTAGCCCTTGGAACTTTCAATCCAATAAGCCTTTTGTGAAGTTTTCTCGACAGCGTTTTCTATAAAAACCTTATATGCCCCAAAGGCATAACTTACAACCCTTGCCCTATCTCAAAATTTTGATTGGATGAGTTTGGGGAAATGGTGGGCGTGGAAGGGGTGTTAATTGCCTTCCAATCACTTGCGACTATTAAAAAGGGCACAAGCCACTCCAATTTCCGATCGAAAGTAGAGAGGACCCTATAACTCCCATCCCTCACCCCTGCTGCCACCTACAACTTTTTTTACAAAATTTATGTCTGTTTTATGGTTTTTGTCAGTGAGAATGAAAAACAGGAATTTTCTCACTTTTATGGATGTTTCTTTGACGACGGTTATGAGTGTAGGTCAATTTATTTGTTGCTTTTCATGGATGTCAACATCAATTTATGTCTGTTTTTATGGTTTTTGTCAGTGAGAATGGAAAATCACGATTTTTCTCACTTTGATGGATGTTTTCTGGATTATTGAGTCTAACGGGGACAGAGTCAATGACCTAAATTTCCAAAGATCGATGTATTTGCTGATGTTGTTGTTTTGGCCAAGTACACGCTCGCGGCAAATGTCAAGATTCAATGACCTCAATTCCCCTTTCGTGAATAAATAATTCCCCTTAGAAATAACAAATTAATTCCTCTTTCTTGACAAATCAATCAACCATGACATCATCTGTCAGACATTAAAAACTTTGCCCAGAAACAATTCTCCAGGAATAGACCCAAGACATTAATAAACTTTGCCCAGGAAACAAATCTACTGGTCGAACTCCAAAGATATTAATAAACTTCGCCATGGAAACAATTCTCCAAGAAACATCTGAGCGATGAATAGACTTAAAATGGAAATGGTTCCCCAGTAATTTCAAATGTGACAGCACAGGGATGCCAAAAACAAAAGGAACACGCATAAATTACGCTTAGGGGTTATTTGGGCGAAAACGTTTTAGACATTTTAAGGAATTATTTCAGCGAAACAGTTAGAGACATTTTAAAAGATGATTTTAGAAGATGTTTTAGAAGAGGATTTGGGGGTGAAACTCTGGGGTCGTTATAATACACAAGTTCCATTTGAACAGTGTCGTGAAGTCCCTACCCCAACCCCAAAGGGCTCCGATCCCCCAACCCCTACCCCGAAGGAAGCCCCCGGTCCCCAAAGGTCCCCGAGCTCCCGAAGGACCACCCGGCCCTCATGGGCCGCCCAGACACCCAAAGACCCTCCCCGGGCCCCCAAAGAGTCCCCTCCCCATTTTGTTAATAATTTTTTAAGGCTTTATTATATCTTTTCAGAACAAGTTATTTTCTTAATGTCCTTCCTAAACCCATTTTACAAGTTGAAGTACCCATCCTTTTAACCCACAACTTTACTTTACAGCTTTTTGAATGCCCCAACACCAGGCAATACTTTTCAAAACGCATTTCACAACTAGTTCTTTTCATAATGTCCATCCTAAACCCATTTTACAAATTGAAGTACTCATCCTTTTCACACACAGCTTTACTTTACAGCTTTTTGAATGCGCCAACACCAAGCAATACTTTTCAAGAGCATTTCAGAACAAGTTCTTTTCTTAATGTCCCTCCTACACCCATTTTACAAATTGAAGTACACATCCTTTACACCCACAACTTTACTTTACATCTTTTTGAATGCTCCAACACCAAGAAATACTTTTCAAAAGGTATTTCAGAACAAGTTCTTTTCTTAATGACCTTCCTAAACCCATTTTACAAATTGAAGTACCCATCCTTTTCACCCACAACTTTACTATACTGCTTTTCGAATGCCCCAACATCAAGCAATACTTTTCAAAGGCATTTCAGAGCAACTTCTTTTCTTAATGTTCCCTTCTAAACCCATTTTACAGGTTGAAGTACCCATCCTTTACACCCACAACTTTACTTTACAGCTTTTTGAATGCCCAACATCAAGCAATACTTTTCAAAAGGCATTTAAGAACAAGTTCTTTTCTTAATGTCCATCCTAAACCCATTTTACAAGTTGAAGCTCCCATCCTTTTCACCCACAACTTTACTTTACAGCTTTTTGAATGCCCAACACCAAGCAATACTTTTCAAAAGGCATTTCAGAACAATTTCTTTTCTTATTGTCCATTCTAAACCCATTTTACAATTTCAAGGTCCCATCCGTTACACCAAAATCTTTACTTTACAGCGGTCTGAACGCTCAACACCTAGCAATACTTTTCAAAAGGCATTTCAGAACAAGTTCTTTTCTTAATGTCCCTCCTAAACCCATTTTACAAATTGAAGTACCCATCCTTTTCACCCACAACTTTACTTTACAGCTTTTTTGAATGCCCCAACACCAGGCGATACTTTTCAAATGCCTTTCAGAACAAGTTCCTTTCTTAGTTACCGTCCTAAACCCATTTTACAAATTGAAGTACCCATCCTTTTAGCTTAGAGTTTTAGTTTGGTTTAGTTTTAGTTAAAAGTTTAGAGTTTTTAGCTTAGAGTCTTAGCTTAGAGTTTTTGTTAGAGTTCTAGTTTAGTTTAGTTTTAGTTAAGAATTTAGAGTTTTTAGCTTATAGTCTTAGATTAGAGTTTTATTTAGAGTTCTAGTTTAGTTTATTTTAGTTAAAGTTAAGAATTTAGAGTTTTAGCTTAGAGTAATAGCTTAGAATTTTACTTAAATTTATAGTTTGGTTAAGTTTTAGTTAAGAGTTTCGAGTTTTACCTTAGAGTCTTAGCTTAGAGTTTATGTTAGAGTTCTAGTTTAGTTTAGTTTTGGTTAAGAGTTTAGAGTCTTAACTTAGAGTCTTAGCTTAGAGTTTTAGTTAGAGTTGAAGTTTAGTTTAGTTACAGTTAAGAATTTAGAGTTTTAGCTTAGAGTCATACCTTAGAGTTTTACTTAAAGTTTTAGTTTGGCTAAGTTTTAGTTAAGAGTTTCGAGTTTTAGCTTAGAGTCTTAACTTAGAGTTTTTTTGTTAGAGTTCTAGTTTAGTTTAATTTTAGTTAAGAGTTTGATGTTTTACCTTTGAGTTTCAGTTAGAGTTTTAGTTTAGTTTTAGTTAAGAGTTTGATGTTTTACCTTAGAGTCTTAGCTTAGAGTTTTAATTAGAGTTCTAGTTTAGTTTAGTTTTAGTTAAGAGTTTAGAGTTTTAGCTTAGAGTCTTAGCCTAGAGTTTTGTTAGATTTCTAGTTTATTTTAGTTTTCGTTAAGAGTTTAGAGTTTTTAGCTTAGAGTCTTAGCTTAGAGTTTTTGTTGAAGGTCTAGTTTAGTTTAGTTTTAGTTAATAGTTTAGAGTCTTAGCTTAGAGACTTAGCTTAGAGTCATAGTTTAGTTTAGTTCTAGTTAACAGTTTAGAGTTTTTTAGCTTAGAGTCTTAGCTTAGAGTTTTTATTAGAGTTCTAATTTAGTTTAGTTTTAGTTAAGAGTTTGGTGTTTTACCTTAGAGTCATAAATTAGATTTTTAGTTAGAGTTCTAGTTTATTTTAGCTTTAGTTAAGAGTTTAGAATTTTTAACTTAGAGTCTTAACCTAGAGTTTTTGTTAGAGTTCTAGTTTAGTTTAGTCTTAGTTAAGAGTTTATAGTTTTTATATTATAGTCTTAGCTTATAGTTTTTGTTGAAGCTCTAGTTTAGTCTTAGTTAAAAGTTTAGAGTTTTTAGCTTAGAGTCTTAGCTTAGAGTTTTTGTTATAGAGTTCTAGTTTATTTTAATTTTATTTAAGATTTTGATGTTTTAACTTTGAGTTTCAGTTAGAGTTCTAGTTTATTTTAGTTTTAGTTAAGAGTGAACTCTAACACAAACTATAAGCTAAGACTCTAAGCTAAGACTCGAAACTCTTAACTATAAGTAAACTAAACTAGAACTCTAACACAAACTCTAAGCTAAGACTCTAAGTTAAAAACTCGAGACTCTTACCTATAACTAAGATAAATTAGAAATATAACAAAAACTATAATATACAACTCAAATCTAAAACTCTACAATCTTAACTAAAAATAAACTTAACTAGAACTCTAACTAAAACTCTAAGCTATGACTCTATGGTAAAACTCTAAACTATTAAATAAAACTTTAATGAACTATTACTTTAACTAAAACTCTAAGCTATAACTCTAAGCTAAAACTCTAAATTCTTAACTAAAACTAAACTAAACTAGAACTCTAACTAAAACTCTAATCTATGACTCTAAGGTAAAACTCTAAATTCTTAACTAAAACTAAACTAAACTTGAACTCTAACAAAAACTCTAAGGTAAGACTCTAAGCTAAAACTCGAAACTCTTAACTAAAACTTAACTAAACTACAACTTTAAGTAAAATTCTAAAACTCTAAGCTATGACTCTAAGCTAAAACTCTAAATTCTTAACTGTAACTAAACTAAACTTCAACTCTAACTAGAACTCTAAGCTAAGACTCTATGGTAAAACTAAACTCTTAACTAAATCTAAAATAAACTAGAACTCTAACTAAAACTCTAGGCTAAGACTCTAAGCTAAAAACTATAAACTCTTAACTAAAACTAAATTAAACTAGAACTCTGACAAAAACTCTAAGATAAGACTCTAAACTTAAAAAACTATAAACTCTTAACTAAAATTAAACTAAACTAAAACTCTAAGCTAAGACTCAAAGATAAAACTCTAAACTCTTAACTCTAACTACACTAAACTTTAACTCTAACTAAATGTCTAAGCTAAGACTCTAAGCTAAAACTCTAAACTCTTAACTATTACTAAACTAAACTTCAACTTTAACAAAAACTGTAAGCTAAGACTCTAAGCTAAGACTCTAAACTCTTAACTATTACTAAACTAAACTAGAACTTCAACAAAAACTCTATGCTAAGACTCTAAGCTAAAAACTCTAAACTCTTAACTAAAACTAAACTAAACTAGAACTCTAACAGAAACTCTAAGCTAAGACTCTAGGCTAAAACTCTAAACTCTTAACTATTACTAAACTAAATTTCAACTTTAACAAAAACTCTAAGCTAAAACTCTAAGCTAAAACTCTAAACTATTAACTAAAACTAAACTAAACTAGAACTCTAACACAAATTATAAGCTAAGACTCTAAGCTAAAACTCTAAACTCTTAACTAAAACTAAACTGAACTAGAACTCTAACTAAAACTCTAAGCTATGACTCTAAGGTAAAACTCTAAACTCTTAACTATAACTTTACTAAACTATAACTTTAGCTAAAACTCTAAGCTATGACTCTAAGCTAAAACTCTAAATTCTTAACTATAACTAAACTAAACTAGAACTCTAACTAAAATTCTAAGCTAAGACTCTAAGGTAAAAAATTCTAAACTCTTAACTAAAAATAAACTAAACTATAACTCTAAGCTAAGTCTCTAAGCTAAAACTTGAAACTCTTAACTAAAACTTAACTAAACTACAACTTTAAGTAAAACTCTAAGCTATGACTCTAAGCTAAAACTCTAAACTCTTAACTATTACTAAACTAAACTTCAACTCTAACAAAAACTCTAAGATAAGACTCTAAGCTAAAATTCCAAATTCTTAACTTAAACTAAACTAAACTAGAACTCTAACTAAAACTCTAAGCTAAGACTCTAAGGTAAAAAACCAAACTCTTAACTAAAACTAAACTAAACTAGAACTCTAACTGAAATTCAAAGGTAAAACACCAAACTCTTAAATAAAACTAAAATAAACTAGAAGTATATAAAAAAAACTATAAGTTAAGGATAAAATAAAATATAACACCGAAAAAATATACAAGCTAATGCTCTAAGCTAAAAAATACAAATTCTTAACTAAAACTAAACTAAACTAAAACCTAAACAATAACTCTAAAATAATAATCTAAGGTAAAAACTCTAATGTCTTAACTAATACTAAAATAAACTAGAACTCTAACAAAAACTCGAAGCTAAGACTCTAAGCTAAAATTCTAAACTCTTAACTAAAACTAAACGAAACTAGAACTCTAACTAAAACTCTAAGCTATGACTCTAAGGTAAAAACCAAACTCTTAACTAAAACTAAACTAAACTATAACTCTAACAAAAACTCTAAGCTAAGACTCTAAGCTAAAAAACTCTAAACTCTTAACTAAAACTAAACTAAACTATAACTCTAAGCTAAGTCTCTAAGCTAAAACTCTAAACTCTTAACTAAAACTAAACTAAACTAGAACTTCAACGGAAACTCTAAGCCAAGACTCTAAGCTAATAACTCTAAACTCAACTATAACTAAACTAAAATAGAGCTATAATAAAAAATACAAGCCAAGAATCTAAGATAAAACTCTAAGCTATTAGCTAAAACTAAACTAAACTAGAACTCTAACTAAAACTCTAAGCTAAGACTTTAAGGTAAAAAATCAAACTCTTAACTAAAGGTAAACTAAACTAAAACTCTAACTGAAACTCAAAGGTAAAACATCAAACTCTTAACTAAAATTTAACTAAACTAGAACTCTAACAAAAAAAGTCTAAGTTAAGACTCTAAGCTAAAACTCGAAACTCTTAACTAAAACTTAGCAAAACTAAGACTTTAAGTAAAACTCTAAGGTATGACCCTAAGATAAAACTCTAAATTCTTAAGTGTAACTAAACTAAACTTCAACTCTAACTAAAACTCTAAGCTAAGACTCTAAGGTAAAACTCTAAACTCTTAACTAAAACTAAACAAAATATATATTTAATTAAAATTATAAGATATTACTATAAGCTAAAACTATAAATTATTAACAGTAACTAAACTAAACTAAAATAGAACTATTAATAAAACTCTAAGCTGATACTATAAGCTAAAAACTCTAAACTCTTAACTAAAACTAAACTAAAATAGAACTCTAACAAAAACTCTAAGCTAAGACTCTAAGCTAAAAACTCTAAACTTTTAACTAAAACTAAACCAAACTAAAACTCTAAGCTAAAAGGATGAGTACTTCAATTTTTAAAATGGGTTTAGGATGGACATTATGAAAAGAACTTGTTCTGAAATGCCTTTTGAAAAGTATCGCCTGGTGTTGGCGCATTCATAAGGCTGTAAAGGAAAGTTCTGGGTGAAAAGGATGGGTACTTCAATTTGTAAAATGGGTTTAGGAGGGAAATTAAGAACAGAAATTGTTCTGAAATGCCTTTTGAAAAGTATTGCTTGGTGTTGGGCATTCAAAAAGCTGTAAAGTAAATTAGTGGTTGAAAAGGATGGGTAATTCAACTTGGAAAATGGGTTTAGGATTGACATTAAGAAAAGAACTTGTTCTGAAATGCCTTTTTAAATGTATTGCTTGATGTTGGAGCATTCAAAAAGCTGTATAGTAAAGTTGTGGGTGAAAAGGATGGGAACTTCAAATTGTAAAATGGGTTTAGGAGTGACATTAAGAAAAGAACTTGTTGTGAAATACCCTTTTAAATGTATTGCTTGATGTTGGAGCATTCAAAAAGATGTAAAGTAAAGCTGTGGGTGTAAAGGATGGGTACTCTAACTTGTAAAATGGGTTTAGAAGGGACATTAATAAAACAAATGGTTGCTATAGGCCTTTGAATATCTGTGATTGATTATTGGTTACTGGAAAAAGCAGTCTAGTAAAGTTGTTTGTAAGATGGATGGGTATTTCAAGTTGTCAATTAGGTACAGGACTGCCACTAAGAAAAGAAGTTGCTCTGAAATGCTTTTTAAAAGTATTGCTTGGTGTTGGAACATTCAAAAAGCTGTAAAGTAAAGTTGTGGGTGTAAAGGATGGGTACTTCAATTTGTAAAATGGGTTTAGGAGGGATATTAAGAAAAGAACTTGCTCTGAAATGCTCTTGAAAAGTATTGCCTGGTGTTGGCGCATTCAAAAAGCTGTAAAGTAAAGTTGTGTGTGAAAAGGATGGGTACTTCAATTTGTAAAATGGGTTTAGGATGGACATTATGAAAAGAACTTGTTCTGAAATGCCATTTGAAAAGTATTGCCTGGTGTTGGGGCATTCAAAAAGCTGTAAAGTAAAGTTGTGGGTGAAAAGGATGGGAACTTCAACTTGTAAAATGGGTTTAGGATGGACATTAAGAAAATAACTTGTTCTGAAAAGATATAATAAAGCCATAAAAAAGTATTAACAAAATGGGGAGGGGACTCTTTGGGGGCCCAGGGAGGGCCTTTGGGTGTCTGGGGGCCCTTGAGGGCCGGGTGGTCCTTTGGGAGCCCGGGGACCTTTGGGGACCGGGGGCTTCCTTCGGGGTTGGGGTAGGGGTATCGGGGCCCTTTGGGGTTGGGGTAGGGACTTCACGACACTGTTCAAATGGAACTTGTGTATTATAATGACCACAGAGTTTCACCCTCAAATCCTCTTCTAAAACATCTTCTAAAATCATCTTTTAAAATTCCTCTAACTGTTTCGGCGAAATAATTCCCTAAAACGTCTAAAACGCTTTCGCCCAAATAACACCTAAACGCAATATATGCGTGTTCCTTTTGTTTTTGGCATCCTTGTGTTGTCACATTTGAAATTACTGGGGAACCCTTACACGCGTTAATCTATTCATCGCTAATATGTTTCTTGGAGAATTGTTTCCATGGCGAAGTTTATTAATATCTTTGGAGTTCAACCAGTAGAATTGTTTCCGGGGCGAAGTTCATTAATGTCTTGGGTCTATTCCTGGAGAATTGTTTCTGGGCAAATTTTTTTAATGTCTGACAGATGATGTCATGGTTGATTGATTTGTCAAGAAAGGGGAATTAATTTGTTGTTTCTAAGGGGAATTATTGATTCACAAGGGGAATTGAGGTCATTGAATCTTGAAATTCGCCTCGAGCGTGCACATGGCCAAACCAAAAACATCAGCAAATAAATCAATCTTTGGAAATTTAGGTCATTGACTCTGTCCCCGTTAGACTCAATAATCCAGAAAACATCCATCAAAGTGAGAAAAATCATGTTTTTCCATTCTCACTGACAAAAACCATAAAAACAGACATAAATTGATGTTGACATCCATAAAAAGCAACAAATAAATTGACCTACACTCATAACTGTCGTCGAAGAAACATCCATAAAAGTGAGAAAATTCCTGTTTTTTTCATTCTCACTGACAAAAACCATAAAACAGACATAACTTTTGTAAAAAAAAAGTTGTAGGTGGCAGCAGGGGTGAGGGATGGGAGTTATAGGGTCCTCTCTACTATCGAATGAGCCCTTTTAGAAGTTTCTACGACAACTCGTTCGATACGAAGTGCCCTGGTTTAGGACAAAGAAACAAAAATTATTGTGCCCACATCGTTCTTTACTTAGGCAGCTCTATTGCGCTGCCTATAATTTATGTTCCTTTTGGTTTCATTTATTTACTTTACTTTAAAAAACTTATTTTGTTTAAAAAGTTTTTTCTAATTAATTTCTTTAAAAGATGAACTGTTGGTAAATGTTCATTTTTCTGTATATGATGTACCGTCCTGATGTAAAATGAAGAGCTGAGCCCAAAAATGAAAGCAAATTTGATGTGCAATGTACCATAATTTTTTTTCGTAATCATCAATATGTGATTTTACCTTTCTCATCGTTATGTCCTCTTTTTCACCATACTATTAGAAAAGGCAACTATTTCGACACAAAATGATGAGCTGAGCCGAAAAATCAAATTAATCTGATCTAGTGTCTACTAGAAAACCCGTTTTATATTCATCAATATGCACTTTTTCATTTTCATTTGACATGTTTCTCTTAGCACTTATTGTCCATCAATTCGTCAATTGTTGGTAAAAACAAATTGCAACAGAAATGATTTTTCACCATATTATAGAGAAAACAAAAGCTGAAAAATATATCCAAAGTTACAAATTCTAGGTCGACGCCAAACTAGTTTCTTTTTTGCGTATCGTGTCAGTTTTCTCACTTTCCTAACAAAAAAAAAAAATTACGGTAATTGTTCGCTTTTCTTGAACTGAATTATTATTCCGATGTAAAAAGACGAGATGAGGGCGAAAATGAAGTCAAGCTTGATGTACGGTAGATAAACAAAGTTTTTTAACCATCAATATGAGACTTTTACGCTTCTCGTCGTCTTGACCCCCATTTTTTTTACCTGGCCATCTTTCGCTGGCTAAATTGTCGGTTTTGAGATCTAATAATTAGTTAGCCTGAATCTGATCGTCGCTGCCTCCATCACCTGATGGGTCAGCCATAAAAAAAAGTGATTGCAAGGTGTTTATTAGAACACGAAAAATATTAGAAAAGGGAAATCATCTATGAAACTAGTTTTCAGCGGCCAATATTCAAAATTCCTCTTAGAATAAACTATTATGAGCACACCGACTAGTCTTCACAACTGATTAAAATTATTCAATTAACTTCATATACATGTGAAAGACAGAATCAAACTCTGACTACTATTCACAATTTATTCTTTTAATTCCGATATCTAAGCTTCGACGTTTTCCTCATCGTTACAGCTTTCAATTCTTGGTGAGTTAGAACAGGCTGTCCCTTTGCACGTTTTACACGCTGAAGTGTATGCTAAGCCGTTTTAAAGACAGCTATATCTCGTTTAGCTACATTCCAGTTGACAGGAGCCCTTCACGATTTTCAGGAACAGACGAGGGGCTGGTGGGAATTCAGTAATCAATGGATACAACAATTCATATTTAGTTTTACAGCCCTATTCCTCGGCTTTAAGTTCAGAATCAGGATCTCCACTCCATACCTGAACTTGGTAGAAAACCCTGTAACTGTAGATTTATCCGCATTAGAAGTTGGTAGTAACTGTTCTGGGTGGACGAACCTGCTAACAGTACTCACCTTCTTTTTAAAAACTTACCTGTGAAGCCATTCAGATTTCCGCCTTTTGATGAGCCATATATCATGAGCGAAGTGTCTTCTCCAGCAACCCTTACTTCCTCCTTGGAAGCTGACTTTAGCATGAAACCTGCAGCTGATGTACGAAAATCAGCATCTGCCTTCTTCAGAGCAAGGCCTTTTCCCACACTGTGGATCCGTGAAGTAGACTCACAGCCTAAGATGGCGTGAGCAAAAAGAATCAGATGGTATGTCTCTTGGCCCATCTTCTCTTTCAATTAGTGAATATCCCATATTACAGGAGCTTTGTTAGACTTTGGCTCAGGTGTAAAGAATAGTCTCTTGCTTGATAAGTCACCATGATAACACAATAGAACCAAAAGCTTAATATCATCTTCAATGACGACAGTGGCGTAATACCGGGAAGAATCAACAGCAGCTTGCACAATTAGGACGTCTGCATCACTTGATGCCTGGACTATAACGAAGCCCTTTGATCGGAGATAAACAGCCAACGTGCAGATAAACTCGGCCTTTTTTTTCTTGCAGGATAAGAACTCATCCTTTTTTACCTTCAGCTGCATATCTGCAATGAAGAAGATGGCCGTTGTACCATCTAACTCTGGCATTAGAGAAATTTGTCCTGCCGAGGCAAAACAAATCTTCTAAATTTCAAGACAAACAAAAAAGTTCTAGAGCAACAACATTTTTTCCTTCTCTCTCTTTATGACAGCAATTTTAAACAGAAAATATTAGAAAAGTCTTTAGTCTTTTTTTTTTAAATAGTTCAAATACAATATAACAAATCTCCGGGGTCGACACAGCCCCCCAGGGCCCGAGGGCAGGCGCTGTAAGTTATGCCCTTGGGGAATATATGGTTCTTATTGAAGGGATGCTCGTAAAAACTTCAAAAAGTGCTCATTTTATTGGAAATTGAAAGTTTTGGTTCAGTTTTTTAGAGTTAAAAGAGATTGGACGGCAACTAGCCCCCCCCCACGCCCCTTTTCCCCCAAATGCATCCAATAAAAATTTTGAGATAGCCATTAAGTTAAAAATTGCTCAAAAGTCAAAACAAAAACTCAGGTGTTGTCACAACCCCCCAGAGCCCGGGGGCAGGCGTTGTAAGTTGGGCCCTGGGGCATATATGGTTCTTATGAAAGGGATGCTCGTATAAACTTCAGAAAGGGATCATTTGATAGGAAATTGAAAGTTCGAGTTCACTTTTTAATAGTAAGAAAAGATCACATTTTAAGAGTCAAGAGAGTTAAGGGCAGTTACCCCCCTCACCCTTTTTTCTTCAAATCCATATGCTACAAATTTTGAGATAGCCAGTTTCTTGAAAATTTTTCAAAAATTAGATAACAAAACTCCCCCCAGGGCCCGGGGGATAGGCGTTGTAAGTGTTGTCCTAGGGGTGTATATGGTTCTTATGAAAAGGATGCTCGTATAAACTTCAGAAAGGATTCATTTGATAGGAAATTAAAAGTTCTAGTTCAATTTTTAAGAGTCAAAAGATATCCAAGGGCAACTAGCCCCCCAAGCCCTTTTTCCACTCATGTATCTGATAGAAAATTTGAGGTAGCCATTGCATAAGATAAAATTTTTGAGATAGCCATTTTGTTGAAAATAGTTAAAAGGTCAGATAACAAAACTTTGATGTTGACACAACCCCGCAGAGTCCGGGGAAAGGCGTTGTAAGTTATACCCTGGGGACATATAAGCTTCTAATGGCAGGGATGCTCGTAATCAACTTCAACGAGGGCTCATTTGATTGAAATTAAAAGTTCTAGTTCGCTTTTTATGGGCACTTAGTCCCCCCCCCCTCTACGCCCTGCTTTTCTCACCCCCATCTGATAAGAACTTTGAGATAGCCATTTTTTTATAATAGCTCAAAGATGATATAACGAAAACTCCGGGGTTACCCCCCCCCCCAGGGTCTGAGGGCAGGTGTTGTAAGTTATGCCCTGGGGGAATATATGGATCTTATGGAAGGGATCAGAGGCAACCCTATAACGTTGGCTATAGTAAAGGCCATACGGCTCCAATTTTTTATTATTTTTTTCCCCAGAGGCACTTCATATTGAAGGGATCGTCGTAGAGAATTTAAAAAGGGCTCATTCGATTGGAAATCAAGAGTTCTGGTGCCCTTTTTAAGTGTTAAAGAGATTGGAAGGCAACTAACACCCCTTCCACGCCCACCAGTTCCCCAAACACATCCAATCAAAATTTTGAGATAGCCATTTTCTTCAGCGTAGTTGATTTCCAGATAGATACTCGAGGAGGACAATCCCCCACGGCCCTCAGAGCAAGGGTTTTAAGTTGTATGCCCAGGGGGCATGTATGGTTTTTATGGAAAGTTTTGTCGTAGAAACTTCAAAAAGGAATCATGTGATTGAAAATTGAAAGGGCTAGTGCCCTTTTCATTAGTCGAAATTGATTGGAGGGCAACTAACCCCCCTCTCACGCCCACCCTTTCCCCAAACACATCCAATAAAAATTTTGAAATAGCCATTTTGTTCAACGTAGTTTAAAGTTCCGGAAAATACATCTTTGAGGATAACACCACCCCCCCCCCACAGCACTCAGGGTAAGGGTTGTAAGTTATGCCCGGGGGGCATATAAGGTTTTTATAGAAAGCGTTGTTGTAGAAACTTCAGAAAGGGCTCATTCAATTGGAAATTTAAATGGCTAGTTCCGTTTTTAGTAGTCGAAAGTTATGGGAAGGCAACTAACACCCCATCCACGCCCACCATTTCCCCAAACACATCCAATCAAAATTTTGATATAGCCATTTTGTTCAAAGTAGTTGAAAGTTCTGGAAATTATATGTTTGAGCTGGACGCTCCCCCCACAGTCTTCAGGGCAAGGGTTTTAAGTTATGCCCTGGGGGTATAAATGGTTCTTATGGAAAGAATGCTCGTATAAACTGCAGAGAGAGCTCATTTGATTGAAAATTTAAAGTTCTAGTTCACTTTTTAAGCGTCAAAGATATCAGAGGGTAACCAGCTTCCCCCGCCCCCAACCTTTTTTCCCAAATGCATCCGATAAAAATTTTGAGAGAGCTATTTTGTTGAAAATAGTTAAAAGATTATATATAAAAAAAATTCGGTGTCGACAAAACCCCCAGGGCCCGGGGGCAGGCTTTGTAAGTTATGCCCTGGAGGACTATATGGGTCTTATGGAAGGGATGTTCGTATTAACTTCAAAGAGGGCTCATTTGACTGGAAATTGAAAATTCTAGTTCACTTTTTGAGAGTCAAAAGAGATTGGAGGGAACCTAGTCTCCCCCCTCCACGCTCTTTTTCCCTCAAACCCATCCGATAAGAACTTTGAGATAGTCTTTTTTTTAAAATAGTTCAAATATCATATAACAAAACTCCAGGGTCAACACAGCATCCCAGGGCCCGAGGGCAGGCGTTGTAAGTTGTTCCTTGGGGCATATATGGTTTTATGAAAGGAATGCTCGTATAAACTTCAGAGAGGGATCATTTGATTGGAAATTGAAGGTTCGAGTTCACTTTTTAATAGTCAAAAAAGATCCGAGGGCAGGTAAACCCCCCACGCCTTCTTTTTCCAGACTCATCTGATACAAATTTTATTTTGTTAAAAATAGTTCAAAGGTCGAATAAGAAAACTCCGGTGTCAATACAACCCTCCAGGGCCCAGGGGAAGGCGTTCTAAGTTATGCCCTAAGGGCATGCATGGTTCTTATGAAAAAGGATGCTTGTATAAACTTCATAGAGGGCTCATTTGATTGGAAATTGAAAGTTCTAGTTCACTTTTGACGAGTCAAGAGAGTTAAGGGCAACCAGCCCCCCTCACGCCCTTTTTTTCCTAAACCCATATGCTACAAATTTTGAGATAGCCAGTTTTTTGGAAATTGTCCAAAAATTAGATAACAAAACTCCCTCCAGGGCCCGGGGGATAGGTGTTGTAAGTGTTGTCCTGGGGGTGTATATGGTTCTTATGAAAGGGACGCTCGTATATACTTCAGAAAGGACTCATTTGATAGGAAATTAAAAGTCCTAGTTCAATTTTTAAGAGTTAAAAGATATCCGAGGGCAACTTGACCCCCCCCCCCAACCCTTTTTTCCCCAAGCCCATCCGATAAAATTTTTATAATAGCCATTTCATTAAAAATAGTTCAAAGGTCAGATAAGAAAAATTCCTGTGTCGATGCAACCCCCCAGGGCTCGGAAGAAGGCGTAATGAGAAATCCTCTAGGGGCATATATAGTTCTTATGGAAGGGATGCTCTTATAAGCTTCGGAGAGGGCTCATTTGATTGGAAATTGAAAGTTCTTGTTCACTTGTTAAGATTCAGAAGAGATCGGAGGGCAGTTATCCCCCCCACCCCCCCCTAAATGCATCAGATAAAAATTGTGAGATAGATATTTTTCTAAATATAGTTCAATGTTCAGATAACAAAAAACTCCGGTGTCGACACAACCTCCCAGGGCCCGGGGGTAGGCGTTGTAAGTTATGCCCTGGGGGCATATATGGTTGTTATGGAAGGGATGCTCGTATAAACTTCATAGAGGGCTCATTTGATTTGAAATTCACTTTTTAAGAGTCAAAAGCTACTGGAGGGCAGCTAGCCTTCCCCCACACTCCATTTATTTTTTTCCCACTTCATATAGAAGGGGTCGTCGTACAAACTCCAAAGGGGGCTCATTCGATTTGAAATCGGGAGTTCTTGTGCCCTTTTTAAGAGTCAAAAGTGATCGGAGGGCAACTAGCTCCCCCACCCCAGGCCCTTTTCCCCAATTACATCTGATAAAATACTTTGAGATGACCATTTTTTTTAAAATAGTTCAAAGATCCTATAACAAAAACTCCTTTACGTATGGCCATTTCGTTAAAAATAATTCAAAGGTCAGATAAGATAAACTCCTGTGTCTCCACAACCCCCCAGGGCCCGGGACAGGCGTTGTAAGTATTGCTCTGGGGTCATATATGGTTCTTATGGAAGGTATGCTCGTAAAAAACTTCGGAGAGGGCTCATATGATTGGAAATTGAAAGTTCTCGTTTACTTTTTAAGAGTCAAAAGAGATCGGAGGGCAACTAGCCCCCCCCCCCCTCTTCATTCCCTATTTTCCTCAAACCCATCCGAGAACTTTAAGAGAGCCATTTTTTTTTTAATAGTTCAAAGGTCAGAAAACAAAACTCCGGTGTCAACACAGCCCCCCAGGGCCCGGGGACAAGCATTGTAAGGTATTTCCTGGGGCCGCATGTGATTCTTATGAAAGGGATTCTCGTATAAACATCAGAGAGGGTTCATTTGAATGTAACTTAAAAGTTGTAGTTCATTTTCTCAGAGTAAGAAGACGCCATACGGAGACTATCTCATTTTACCTTTCTCACTGTTGGGTTTATCGCGCGGATAAATCCATTAGATAAAAATTTGAGATGAACAATTTGATAAAAATATTTAAGCCACTATATGGTATGATTCTGTGGTCAATACAACCACCCAAGGCTCAGGTACAGGCGTTGTAAGCATGACTCTGGGGATATATATGGTTCTTATAGAAGGTATGCTCGTATAAACTTCAAAGAGGGCTCGGTTGATTGAAAATAGAAAGTATTTTCTATTTTCAAACCCCCCCCCCTAAATTCTGGAAGATATTGAAACATAGAGGAACATAGTGGAACATATTTATATAGAGGAATATAGTGAAATGTATCGGTGAACGTTGCGCGGGGCTTAGGGCTGATTCATAGATTTAAACATGTTTTTTCTGTTTCAGTTTAGAAAATTTTATATAATTCACTTATTCATCCTTACATTGTATACGGTTGTTCTGTGTGGGCTAGTAATTTTGTTGTAAATTTTAAACGGATACAAATTGTGCAGAATATAGCACTGCGCCTGCTCGGTGATTTTGAAAATTGTGAAAGTACAATGGATTGTTATCACCATTTTAATATTTTAAATGTTGGGCAGTTGAGGGAATATCAGAGAGGTATTTTTGTGTATCAGTGTTTAAATAATTTAGCACCTAATTACTTTGGTAATGTTTTATCATCGAATTCTGCGTACCATTCTTATGATATAAGGAATTCTGCGGACCTAGTACATGAGAGACGACACACTGCTAGGTCTAGTTTTGTATTTAGGCATGTAGGTGTTTCGGTATGGAACAATCTTCCGGAAAGTACTAGGATGGCTGAGAGTGTGTCCTCTTTTAAAAATAGGTTAAAGAATTTCTTAATGAATAGGGATGGCTGAGGGGGGTATGTATTCTGTCTTCTGTCTTGTGTAAGGATTGATTTACGGTTCCCATGAGGTTTATTTCTTATTTATTTATATGATTGCATTATTATTATTTTTTTCATTATATATATGAGTGAGTAAAATAGTGAGTCCTGCCACAAACAAATCTGTATAGATTTTCATGTGGTAGGTCTGTTTGATATGTTTTTTTTTGTGAATATTGATATTTAATAAAAATGAATTTTTTCTCTCTTTCTCTCTGGTATTTGTATTGAAAATACCTTATTTGTATTCTCATTTAGAAAAAACAAACAAAACAAAATTGGTCCCCCAACCCTCTAAATTCTAAATATAAATTTTCCCCATTCCCCCTACAATTTTGCAAGCATTCATATTATGAGATTAAGCGGGCTTACTATAAAGGCCACCGATTATATCTATATTAATGATATTCTGTTGTTTTTCATTTATTTATTCACACGCCTAATACTAAACGGTTAAAAGACAGTTTGAATGAATTTCAAGAAAATATTAGACTTTTCGGATTTAGATTAGGCTCTATTGTATGGTTTTCGGTTTACCATGAGATATTCGTTTGGAGGTTTTGTTCTTGTGCTGTACGTCTGAGGTAAATGAACATTATTATCACCAGCATTCTTAGGACCTGAATTTGAGAAAACGAATCCATAGTAGTATTTATCCTTTCATTTAAACTTTTTTCATCAAAATGTAATTTTAAGTCATAACAACTCAGGCAATGTATTTTAAATTACAGTCTTTATTGAATAGGCTTGTGGGTGGTCGTTTGTAGGCTTTGAGCTTGATGCTTCCAAGCAGGGTTTGCAGTTCCTAAAGTGCTACAATTACTTAAATTTGCGTACTATACAATGATTTTGGTTGCTATAGTAAAAAAATTGACTGTAATAGTCCCAAAATAGTGCTAAAAAAGCACTTTCTTGCTATTTTAGCACTATTTTAGCAACCCTGAGTACGTTCTACAGTCCTACGCATAATAAAATGGTGCTAAAATATCTCTTTCGTGCTACAAGTGGCAACCTGTTTCCAAGCGCCGTTTCCTTTTGCTGATCATTGTTGCCAAGTATACTTCCTTTTCATCAAAGCTCTTGCTGTCAACTAGTTTTGAGCGATAAAGTACCACTTTTCATTCGTGATCAGGCTGATAGGTATTCATGGGCTATTCTAACAGCTTTTTTTTTATATAGTGTGGATTGTGTGTTACATGCACTATTTGCCACTTCTATACATGCAGACAATTCTTTTTTTTGACATAATTATTTTGTCTTTTTTTTTAATTAACGTCACCCACGAGAAAACAATAAACAACAGAATTTTTATTCTTAGTTTTATGAGAAGGAGCTCCCCCCTCTAAGCATCTAACTGTTCATTTTTCTGAAGGAGGCTGAGGATCAGTCTTTCAAATTTAACAAGATTCCCATACACACAATTAAATATTCCTGGATTTTCCAGATTTTTGTTTTCAAATCAGACTTGTAGATGTTTAGCTCCCTAAGCACTGTTTTTCCCAGTGGGGTTGGGTCTTGTCTCTGAGTTCTCAATCCCAGGATTTCTTAACTATGGTTTAAAAAGCATTAATAACAGCCATAATAATTTTAGTATAATCAGGATTTGAAGTTAAAGTTGAACTGTAAATTTAGAGTTGGTACTAATTTATTGTTAAACGGAATAGGCCACTTACTTCGCTTAGGAGCTGAAGTTGTTGGAAATACACAAATTTTGACATAAAATGATAGAATACCATTATTGATAAATATTTACAGTTTTACAACCCTAATACTAAAATTAGGAGTTAGAGGTTAGTGCCTTAAATTTAGGAGCTGAAATAGGTAGGACAAATTAACATAGAAAGAGGTTGGGGTCACATTCAGATTTTGTGAGATTGTGAAAAAGGGACCTGTGGCAACAAACCTTAGAAATACGAAAAAAAATCTAAACATTGGCTGAAGATGGAATTGATGTTCATTTTTTACTGACTCTAAAGCTACGCATATATCAATATTGTTAGCCAGATCGTTTAGCCGAAATTTGTTGATTGTTACACCATTAAGATTTGCACAGCTGTCACTTCGATTTTTTTTCAAAAAATGTTACACTTTTGAATACATTAAGAGTACATAGGGACTTTATTAATCTTTGGGATTCGGTAGGTAGGGTCTTCAGGCCTGTACTCCTCGTCTTATATAAACCACCCACCCAAGGGGGCAGTTGCCCCCCCAATGATTTGGAAAAAAATTTAATATAGCCCATACCCCTTGACTCCCCAGATATGAACCCCTCTAGCCCCTCCCCCCCACAAAAAAACTAAAATAAAAATAAATAAAAATAAAAATGCTGGTGCTACGCCCCTGATTGAGTGTAGAATCTTGTCCCGGAAAATTTTGAACACTTTTATCGTTTCAGAAGTTCTGTTCATGATCATGATACAAGAGGATATGATAACTTGGTAGTGGAGACTAAAATCAGTGTGAGATCTGGTTTTACTTTAGAGTATATTGGCCCTTCTTTATGGAATTTGGTTCCTGTGATTGTTAGGGCGCCTGAGCACAGCCCACAGTGTAAAAATAGATTAAAGGAGTATTTCTTGGAGAATTGGTTATTTTTATTTATATTATAGGGGAGGGGGTGAGTGGGCTGTAGGGCTGGAAAAAGAGTGGGTGGAAGGAGTGGGGGTGTCTGGAGTTATATTTGGATGCTGGTTGTTGCCCTGGGGGTGTTTGCAAGAAGGTGATGGTTTTTTACTTTTATTTTTTTTTTAGTTAATTTATTAGTTTAGGGTGTTTTTAGGAATTTTCATGTAGGTAGTCACTACGCGTTAGCAAAGATTAAATTTTTTCCCTATCATAGTGATTTATATTTGTAATGGTTTATATACTTTTTTATTATGTTAAATGAAGTCAAAGTCAGTGTAATACACATTACTGCATAAGATAAATAATGGCCAATTGCCGTATAATCCTCTTTAGTAGAAGTAGAGGTAGCCATACGAAGGATCAATAACGAGCTTACCATAGTGGTCTTGTATTTGGTACCCTAAATAAATGACATTCTACATAAAGCAGTTTAACGATGGCTATCTAGGAAATGTCTCTGCTGGGATACGGTAACAACAATTCTGAATTGAGAATCTGAGCAAGTTCTTTTTTTCGATCAGAAAAGTTTGGATTAGATCTGAGCCAGTCAATGCTGAATTTTAATCATACTCTCCTTTCATTACAGAAAACTTTTGTATTTTAATACCACCTTCAAAACCTGGCAATTCAGGTTCAAAGCTCCCTGGTGACTAAAAGAATTATGGATTCCTATATTTTTAAAATTACATTCAGACGTGACTAAAATGTAAGGGACTTGATAAATTATAGAATATACATAAAATTACCTTTTGAATTGACATAGAGTAAAATGGCGTGTTGAATAAATGTTATGCAGTTACTGACATTTTAGACAATTATTTATTCTTTCTTCTTCTTCACACCCCCAGTGCCGACTTATTTAAATAAGGAAAATTGCAAAAAATACAAGAAAACGTGACAGCAAGCAAAATCGTTTCAGACAGGCTCGGTCAGGCAAGTGCGCGTGAATTGATTCAGAAGAAGAAAATTTTCATGATTTAGATTATAAATTAGAGGCTGTCTAAAATTAAAACCAGACAAATGCTTGGAAGTCCAAAGTTAGATTCGTCAGCCTATTTTCGAATATCCACCTTCTCACCGCAAAGTGCCAATTTTGAGGGTATAGACATGTTTTAATTCTTTCGGATCATATAATTTATGGATAATTTAAGGAGGGGTTCTGAATGATTAAATATTAATCATTAAATATCTTTCAGATAGCAGCAATATGATTTCCCTGAATCAAAAAATGTTTAGTGAATATTTTGAAAATATTTCATTTACAGAAAATTTAGTACCTAAAGGTTTTCAGCTTGTTGATTTTAAATCTGAGGCTAGTATTGCAATATACCATTCATTATTATCATGAACGGGTTTTTCTTAAGAAGTAAAACACCCCTAGCTATTCGATGTCAGTATCTTTAACACTATGATAAAAAGCCTTTGTTAAAAGCATGTGCTCTTTGTTCACTCTCTATTTTAATTGGAAACTTTCTTCTGATAATGATTTTAAAAGCTTCCTCTTAAGAGGGTGGGAAATTTTATTGGGAGAATTGAGAGAAAATCTATATACCACATACTGAGACCTAAAATTGAAATAGTTAAATTGTACCAAGTCCTCAGTTGTTTCTTGGATGTCTTTAGAGCTAAATCTACCGCAATTTGGTTATTACACAGAAGAATGATGAGATCTTTTACGTTTTTTTCTCTTTTTTCTCTATTTCCCGTGGTATATTCTGTAGCAATGAAACCTAAAAATTAATCAAAGGTGAATAATAAATTGGAGAAAACAGGATATTTCCACGATTCTGCGTCAAAGAAATCCTAATTCACACACTGCATCATCAAAGTGTATATCATCGTGCGGCTTTTTGCATCTCAAAGGGTTGGATTATCTAACCCAACCCCGAACCCTTTCTCCTGCTGGAACGACCTATCTGAGGAACTTCCGAGCTGCTATGAAATAGGGGGAGGAGGTTGAAATTTATTTCCAGGGGATTTTGTCTGTGACTTTATTTAGACCAATTTACAAGAATCTAGAGGGAGAAGACCACACCTAATATCTCTCATCCCCCTCTCTGGATACTAATAATCCCCTTATTGATAGTAGAATAACAACAACAACAGATAGTTGCACAATATTCGTTAATGTTGTTTCTCATATACGGATACCATCAGAAATATGCAAAAACGAATTTCTAAATGATCCATCCTTTTATCTTCTACCTCCTTTCTAATCATGCTCCAAAATATCCCACGATCATTCAAAACGCCTTGAAGAACGTTTTTTAATTATATGTGTAGAGTAGGAACTTCAATAATTTTGTGCTCACTAGGAATGTCATGGAGCTTTCGCAAGCTGAAATACATTCTCCTGAAAATTGCTGAAGATGAATATACCTCTGATTCTTCTGCTTTGTGATCATTATCTTCTAAGCTAAGGTGTACTTATTGACGGCAATGAAATTCAACGTCCATATCTTCACTTCCAACTGCATTGAAATTGACACCACTCCTCCACGAAGCTTCTAGCTCTTCAATATTTTCCCTTGCTTCAAGTTCTTCGTCAGCCCACAACTTCGAAGTATGTACTTTTGGTCCTAATTTACCTAAGAGCTGCGAAAGACTGGGTTTATCGGGTTCTTATTTTAGCATGTACGATTCAGCTGAATCAGTCTGAGAAATTGGGATCAATATCCTTTGGCTCTAACACAGAGTGCATTTCACCCTGTGTTAGAGCCTCATAAGGAAGGTGTCCAGTTTTAAGTTACCCTGTTCCCAACCTCGGAATTGAAAAAGTTGTGACATTTTCAGTTGTGAAAAATATGCACTCTAGTTAAAGTAGTGGATTACTGACACTCTAAGTTTAAGCCACTCTAAGAAAGCTCCTGCCCCACCAACTCAATACACCACTGCTGTATATCCGATGCAAAACATCTAGTTCTTACTTCATGGCTGCGGGGCCTGTAGTGCGGGATCACTTTGACGACTTCTGGTTTAGTGCGGAACACATGTGGATGATGCTAAAGCAATAAGAAAAGGTGAACTGGAGCATATGAGAGCAAAAATTAAAAGATATATGCATTGAAAGTAACTTAACAGTGCTAACAGTCCCGGGAAGAAAACTATTTTTTCTATTTTTTGGGATTGTATCTTTTGTTTTTTTTTTATTTCCGCTAGGTTTTTTTGTTTGTTAGTTTTGTATCTAAACGATGATTTTGTGATGTTTTTTGTTATGGTGATAAAAGCTAGGCACAGGTTATAGCATAAGATGTGTTCGTGAGATCAAGTTACTTATTGTTGTATTTGAGACAGGACTTTGTTTAGTTTTTGTTTGTTTTCTCTTGTTTTGTTTGTGTTTAAATATGCTCTTTAGTGTTTGTGGAAAAATCAAAGAATAGAAATTATTTTAATTATGTTTACGGCCTTTAGAAGTTGTAATTTAAAGGTCCTGTTGCCACGGATTGCGATGAGAAAGTGTAGTTATTGCTTCTTTTGCTCAGCTCCCAGACTTTCCCAAAGGAATGGATGAAGAAGAAGTTGATTCAATTGGCGGAGAAATATAGTGACGATTTCGGGTTGCACAGTGTGGTGAATGATGATTGAGTATTAGAAAACTTGAAGTATTGTTTCCCATACATTCACAAGACCAGTGCAATGGGAAAAAGAAGGTTTTTGTACTTTTTTTTTTCATTACATTGCCATTGATTAAATTCGACTTCCAAATTTGTATCTGAGTTGCCTAACAAATTTCTTTTTCAGGTTTTGACTTTAGCTGAAACGTGGCTGACCCCAACCAATAATTCATTATTGGAGATACCTGATTGAATCTTTCTGTCGAAGCCTATTAGGGAAATGACTTTTGAAAGTTTTTCTATTGAATTATTGAATGGGAACTCTAGTATATTGATGTCACGATGTTATAAACCAGAGTAATTAACATTTAGAGAATTTCACGAATGTTTGTTGTCACTGATGGATCGATTCCCAATTAGTACAAGCTTATGTTTCCTTGCTAGAGATACTAATTTTGATTTAATGGGGTTTGACATTGGTGACCCGCAAGTTGCAAGTTTTGTGAGTAGCCTAAGGTCTTTTTGCTGTTTCTATCAATTAAAATATCTAAGCGTCTCGCTAGAACTAGATTATTCCATATGGAAAATGTTTTATTTCTAATCATCAAGCTGACGAATGCCCTGATGAAGACTGACTGATTGACTGGGTATAAAATGTTGGAACTGTTTCGGTGTTGTAAGATAGTTTGGGGTCCTCCTTCTATCATAAGCTCCTTCCTCCGTCCAATCCCAGAAAGAGAAATCTTGCTTGCGTTACCTGATAGCGGCGTCAGTAGAGAGGGAGGTGCTACTCCCATCCCTCACCCCTGCTGCCACCTACAACTTGTTTTGCACCCCAAATATGGGCATCGCCTCCCTAGGGAGAATGATTACGTAATCGGTCAATGACCTCTTTTTCCAAGGTCGATTTATTTGTTGTTTCTATGTGTAAGAACTCCGGGACGAAGGTTACACCTGCACATTGAATTCTAACGGGAACAATGTTTTTGATCTATGACTCGTGGGGGAGGTGAATTTCCGAGAACTTGATTGCGTAATCGTTCGTGAATGTCATGGTGTCCAGAAATAGTATTTGTTGTTGTTGCTCTAGGCGATGTTAAGAGTTTCCCGGAAACAGTTAGATCACGTGTTTCCTTCTCAGCCAATCAGCGAGTCGGATACATCCTCCTTCTCAGCCAATCAGAGACCTGCTTACATATGATTTCCCCGTTACATAACAATTCACCCTTGAGATTTCGTATATAACGGACATGCAATGTGATTAAATTATCAGAAAGTATTGTGACACAATGGATAGAACACATGAAATTATTGATGAACTTGAAGCCTTGGCAACTTCAATTTACCATGTAAGTTCTGTTTTCATTATTTTTATTTTCAAAATAAAATTGTTTTCCGTGGTCACCCTCTACTATATTCGATTAAACCCCCCCCCCCCACATACAATACAAACATCACTTTACAATCTTTATACTCACTACGAAAACATAAAATATATTCTTTTACCGTCAAAACCTAACCCCCTCCCCCATTCTTTTATAACCAAAATTCTTGCAAAAAAGAAATAATTTTCTTTGGACAAATTATAGACTTTCTCTATTGTGATATAACGTGTCTACTGACTTCCGTCAATGTTGTTATTAACCCGCTCTGGTTTTGACACAAGGCTCTCCGACACGAGGCATATAATTAGCTCTGACCCTTTTTCCTATGTGTTTACGAGCGCGGCAGCCAAAGTCAAAAGGAACTGTTTCTCCGTCAAAATTAAATACATAAAATATTTTCTTTTACCCTCAAAACCTAACCCCCCCCCCACCATTGTTTTACAATCAAATTCTCGCAAAAAGAAATAACATTTCGTTAAATTCCTTCCTTCTATATTTCCACCTCAATCCTCCCCCCCACCATTTTTTTACAATCAAATTCTCGCAAAAATAAATACCAGTTCGTTAAATACCATCCTTCAATATTTCCAGCTAAAGCGATCACTGACTTCTGTCAATTTTTAATGAAAATATCGCTCTGGTTTTGACATAATGCTCCAGCGGGATGCCTAAAATTAGCTGTCACCCTTTTTAAAGCACTTCCTGTAAAAGGTTTCTCAGATCAAAATGGGATGTTTTTCTCCTGTCAAATTAAAACGGTTTCATGCAGACAATTAAGCTAGGCCTATGCAACCTGTAAAGAAGTAGAGAAACAAGTTATTTTCGAATTAGGGTCTAACACTATGGGCCGCCCGCCCCCATTGGCGTAAAACCCCCAATTATATCAAAAAGGAATACCAATTGGATAAATTACGTCCCTCTAAATTTCCAGCTAACACCCCCCCCCCACCACTCTAATACAAACATCACTTTGCAATGAAAACGAAAATATATTCTTTTACCATCGAAAGCTAACCACCGCAAAAAGAAATACATTTTCTCGAATTTATTCTTTCTCTGTGACACCCGTCGCTATTAAGCCGCTAACTTGACAATACATTTCCGCAAGCATATAATTACTTTGTCACCCTTTTTCCAGTTTTGTTTACAAACGCGGTCAAGTCAATGGAACTATTCTTCTGTCAAATTAAATAGTTTTAAGCAAAAAGAGATTGCAGTATATTAACCTAGTATTTGTCAGAGAACCGGCGAAATCTCGTTATTTTCAAATTAAGATCTAACAATATATTTAGGACATTGGCGAAAGGGGGAGGGGGCCATGCCTCAATTCTATCGCCATCATTTTAAAATGAAAACAAACTGTTTCTTCGCATGAGAAGTAAGAGGGGTGATTCGTTGTGTAGATATGTATATCCTTTGACAAGAAAACTAATGTGTAAATATATGCGTTGCGTCTATAGGCATGTTTTTAATTTTTTTCAGGCTTTCTTTCGATAAAGTTTCTTTTATATTCCCGGGAGGGGAGCGTGAATCCAGGATTTTTTGCTGTGGAGGGGGTTAGCACTTTTAATAGTGACAAAATAGAAAAGATAATTGTTTCTTACCTTAATTGCTTCTTCATCATTTAGTGATTTTAGCTATAACATTTGAATAAAGGGTAGTAAGATATAGCTTTCGCTTGAATAAAACACATGATTAACTCAATGAGAGGGTAGACTTAGGGTGGGTTAATTTTCCTAAATTTAAGAGGGGAGAATATGGGTTTTTTGCTTTACTAAAATGCGATACTTTTCTAAACAAAATTGTAGTTAATAACTTTCTTTCTGTAAAAAAAAGGGGCAAATTATTTTGATACTAATTTTTCTCTTCTTTTTAAGTCCAATTATGAAGAATGCGTGCCCCCTCCTTCCAAGAAAGCCAGAGAGGGTGAGGCAGCCCCATCAGTGCCAGCCCCAATGCAGCCTGGCAGAAAGTTAAAGAGAGAGTGGGCGGCTTCTTATAATATGGTGAACCCTGCCGAAGCTATGCAAGATCGTGAAATAGCCGGCCCAGTCGCGCAAGAACATAGCGACGCCGCCCCGTCCACCCTCCAACACGCGATACCCGGGCCATCTGGCACCCAAGTGCAGCCGGGATATAAAAATGTAAGCATTTTTCCTACCTTTCTATTTCTTCCAATTTTTAGTCCTTTTCAATCCCAATATAAACTTATCTCTGTGAGATATTAACCCAATATTACATATCTAAATATAATTTTTTGCAAAGAAACCACTCTTTTCTAATCTTTACTATCGCTTTGATATCTCATAAGCGAATATTTTTAGGTAATTTCAATTAATAATCACTACTTTTGAAACTCAAAATGCTATTTTTTCTTATATTTGCTATTTTCTATGCATTCAGCCCCTATCCCATCGCTGCTACCTCATAAGCGAATATTTTTCATGGGATAATTTCTAGTCAATTAATGCTCACCATTTGAAACTCAAAATCCCCTATTTTTCACAATTGATTATCACAAAGTTTCAAGAGAAGGAACTGCGAGATTATTCCCATTTATCTATCTGTCACACATGGATCCCGTAATTTGTGCACGGATATTTTAAAATAGCCTTCAATCTTACAACGCCTTGCCAATATTTTAGTGATGGGGAAACATTGTTGACGATATACTGAGTTAATGGTTTACAGCATTTAAGTGTACTGTTTTCTCGTCTGTAGTTCAGGCCTGGAAATCGGAACACTAGCGCGGTGGCTTACAATAATTGTGAGCTAATGAGGAGTTCACCAAACCTGTAGAACGGAATTAGAGAGAAACTTGGACTTATGCAGTCTAACAATACGGTTTTTGGCGGACATTGTGTAAAGGAGGGCCGGGATGCATGTGGGGGGGCCGAGGACGCGAGGTGGGAAGCGCCGGGGGATGTGCCACGGGTCACGGGTGCGCCACGGGCCCGAGAAGCATCGCGGGAAGCGATGCGGGCCCCGAGAAGCGCCACGGGGATGCGCTGTGGCTCCGAAAAGCACTTCGATGGGTCTGGGGAGCGCCGGGGGGGGCAAGGTTAGGGAAGCACCGGGGGATGTGCCAAGGGTGATAGGAGCGCCACAGGGAAGCGCCAAGAGCCCGGGACGCGTTGAGAGACGTGCCGTGGGTCAGAGAAGCGACAAGGGCCGGAGAAGCCTTGCAGGACGCAATGTGGGGCCCGAGAAGCGCCACAGGGATGCGCCACGGGCCAGGGAAGCGTCACAGGGATGCGCCACGGGCCAGGGAAGCGTCACAGAGCTGCGCCACGGGCTAGGGAAGTGCCACAG
Organism: Artemia sp. Qi Xiang Cuo; assembly: GCF_049724085.1. Classification (NCBI taxonomy): domain Eukaryota; kingdom Metazoa; phylum Arthropoda; class Branchiopoda; order Anostraca; family Artemiidae; genus Artemia; species Artemia sp. Qi Xiang Cuo. The sequence continues at coordinate 22,997,112 of NC_142814.1, read as the reverse complement.
AGAATGTGCCATGGGCCAGGGAAGCGCCACAGGATGCACCACGGGCCAGGGAAACGCCACGGGGAGCGCTGCGAGAAGCGCTGTGGGGAAGTGCCACGAAAAAAAAAAAAAAAAAAAAAAAAAATTGAACACACTGAAAATAAACGAACAAATTTTCGCTGTCTATGTCATATCTTAGATTATCTTCAGTTGAATTAACCAAATGTTATTAAGCAATAATAATCCAAATTTTAACAATAGGGATGATTTGAACACTTTGAAAATAAGCTATTTTTTCATTTATAGATTGGATTGGTCCCCTACTCTCCGTCCAGTGAAGAAGAGGAAGAACCAATTCTAACACCGCCAGTGGAGATTCAAGACAATGACTGGCACAGTATCATTGAAGTACCTAATAATATTGATGAGTTTTTTGCTGATTTTTTTAAAGTAGATAGTAGCACAGTTGAGCTGGTAGACTTGAGTCCGAACACTTTACAAATTTTAAATGATTTTACATGGAACCCTCCTCTCACTGATTACCCACTTCAAACAACTGAAGTGGAACAGAGTCCAAATATTGTTGAACAACTGGGGGAGGGGGTACATCTTTCCCCGATTTTCAATTATCCAACACAATATTAAATAATATAGTTGTTTTCACTGCAATGTTTGGGGATCCATTTAATACACTTATGGGGGGAAATTTTGTTTAGGACCCTGTAGAAAGTGTGCATGCAGATTTAGATAAAATTCGTGCACGACTGGAGAACCAAAATCAGGGGTGGGGGGTAGGGATTCAATTAAGGTCTCCATTGTTTTAAAGGTTTTTTATTTGAATGAGGGGAAAAGTGAGGTTTACTATCATTTTAGACATTGTGAGATGCGCGTAATGTATTCAAATTTAGAAAATTTTGAGGGAGTTTTTTTGTGAGTGGGTAGGACAAATTATAACGCATCTTGAGAACTATAATGAAAATGGGAGTGGCTCAGTAGTTTTATTTGTTTAAAATATAAGCGTTAATATATGTAAATTTAAGAAAGATTTTATTTTAAGCGGTGGGGCAGGTGGGGGATATGAAAGGGATACAGTTTTAAATTATAATCCTGATCTAGAGGGTTGTCGTGGTGTCCAGAAGATCTGTTTTGAAACAGGTCAAATGTGTTTTAAGTATGCTTTCCTCATATCAGCATTCGAGCCTCTAGATCGGGACGTTACTAAGAAGAATTTAGATCATTGGGCTGCACATGGGAAGGATGGGTCTGATTTCCCAGTTGTAGAATTTTCTTGCTTAGAGGGGAAATACCCAGTAACGCTACAATCCATTGATAATTTTGAAAAGACTAATGCTCATTTAAATATCGGCATTACTGTGGTACAATACAAAACTGAATTTAAAAATGGAGCTTGTTCAAAAAAGAAGGGGGTGGTATTCCCAGTCAGAAGCCCGTCAGTTGAGTTGGTCAGACATTGGGTTTGGTTGCTATACACACCACCTAGTCAACCGAATGCAATCGGTCATTTTAACCCTATCACTGACATTAGTAGAGTTCTGGGGGGTGGTAAGCATAGGGGGACCCGTTTCTACTGTCCAACATGCTTGTCACAATTCCGTAGTGATATGAAACTACGGGATCATATGAAGCATTGTAGACGGCATGGATACCAGACAGTGGAAACGGTTTCAGGGGATAGGTCCATTCTACGATTCAAAAATTTCCAAAACACCCTTCTCCAGTGCGACAAAATATCTTTAGACTGTGAAGCTAAGCTGGTGGAGATGAACGACCCCCAATTTCCAAACCGAGTCAAAGAACATCAGGCTATTGCAGTGTCCCATGCCCATGCACAAAGAGACAATTCTAATACCATGCACTTGTTAGAAGCAGTTGAGATATGTGAGAAGGGGCCCGAATTCAGGGAGATGGCGCTTAATCATCTGCGTTGCAAGGATACTTATGCTAGTTCTAGCGTGCTAAATACCAATTATAAAAGATGGCGGTCCTCAGGCGAGCGGACTACAGTTAAATAAAACAAAAGAGAGGTATTAGGTAAGGGAGAGTGTGCCGCGGGGAATAAGAGTGATAACTGCGACCGAGGGGGGAGGGGGAAAGTTAGAGCCCCTGTCCATTTAGGTCCGGAAAGCTCCGCGGGAGGTATAACTTGGCGAGTAGGACCACATCCAGCATGTCATTTAATTAGTAGCCAACAGTTTTTATCCCAGTTTTTATTTATAACTCCAAGTCTGATTTGAAATTTATTTTACCAGCACTGGCACGTATGCACAGGGAGGGAGGGGGAGTAGATTGTCCGTGGGTAAATAGTTCATTTATCTACAACATCATTCCCAAATCAGCTGAGAAGTTATTGCTTCTCGAACTGAAATGGCAATGGTAGTGGATAATGAGCGTATGTGCTGGAATAAAATCAGGTTTTTAGACTCCTTTAGTTTTTTCCCCAAGGCATTGAGTCAATTGATTCAAGTGCAAAAAGCGACAATTTTGATAGCTTTCCCTTGCTTAAACAGCACTTTCCAGACAGTGAAATGTATGACCTGTTGACCTGCAAAGGTATATACGCATACGATTATTATTGCTCTGATGCACGCTTAAGCGAGGAGAAACTACCTCCAATTGAAGCTTTTTACAATTCACTGACCAACAGTGAATGCACAGCCGAGGAGTATGAGTTTGCCAAGAAGGTGTGTTACTAGTGGGATTGTAATAATGGGTGGGAGTTTTGTAGAATGTACTTGTCCAGTGAAGTTCTAACTCTGTTGGATATAGTAAGTAAGAACACAGACCAGATCTATTCAGAGTTCGGGTTAAATATAGGCTATTATTTTTCCACACCCCATTTAGTAATGGATTTAATTTTAAAAATTAGCAGGGAGGAAAAAGGCTTAATCATCGATGCAGATCAGCACCTTTTTGTAGAGCGTTTAATGCGGGGAGGGTATGTTTTTCATGGGGACCGTGTCTTATCAACCGATCCGAGCGGACAAAGCACTGGTGCAAAGTCAAATGCAGTGTTCTTGGACATGAACTCAGTGTACCCCTCGGCAAGATCCAACTACTCTTTGCCTTGTGGAAACTATAAATGGCTAGAAAGTCCATTTGAGGTCCCTAACATTAACAGCGTCAAGGACAACGGTCGACAAGAATGGTTCTTTCAAATAGACAGTCACATTCCATTGGTGCTTCACGACTCAGTCAAAGATTTTTTCTTTCCTTTTATCAATCGGCCCGTGAGCAGGGACTCTCTGAGCCCCTACAATCGTTCATTGGTTGAGGATATGGGGATGCACTGGACTCCCTCTAAACAGAAACTGATTGCTGATTTGGACCCTAAGGAGAATATCGTTGTTCACCATGTGCTTTTGCACTGGATGGTGAGAAATGGTTTCAAAATCACCAAAACGCATAGGGTCCTGCAGTTCAATCAGCGACCCTACTTGAAAACGTTTATTGACACCTTTGTCGACAAACGCTCTAAGGCAAATTCAAAGGTGGAGAAGGAAATGTATAAGCTCATTCTAAAGTCAGCGTTTGGAAAAATGTGTGAAAGCGTTCGCAATAGATCTCGCTGCGACGTTGTGACTGACCCTCTAGAGTGGGCACGAATTATTGTCGACCCCAATTTTATATCATTGACGAGCATAGATATCTGCATGGTTCTGCTACACAGGAGAAAGTGAAATGTAGTACTGAACAAGAATATTGCAGGCGGCAGTTCAGTACTAGAAATTTCAAAAAAGCTCATGTTGTCGTTCTTTTACAATGTGTGCAAGGTGCAATGGCCACGGGAGGGGAGGTTCAAGTTTACTATGGTGATACAGATTCTCTGCTGTTAAAGGTAAATGGGAGTGATTTGGATTCATTGGCTGATTTGCAAGAGGGGGAACACATCAGCTCGCGGATGGATTTCACCAACTGGAATCCATCTCTCTACCCCGAGCTGGTGAAACGTCAAGCCCCCAACCAACTATTAAAATTAAAATCAGAGACGGGGAGTGAATTGATATCCCGGGGGGTGGTCCTGGGCCACAAAGTCTATTGCGTGGAAAATCATAGTGGGGAAGAAAAGAAGACGTTTAAAGGGGTGCCTACAGACTTTGTAAAGAGTAATTTTAACAGGAGTGTGTATAGAGAGTGTGTCGAAAGTAGCCTAGTGCCAAGAGCACAAGTGCTTGCAATTCGCTCTCTACAGTATAGAAATTATACTGTGAGAGTTGAAAAGAATGCAATGTCGTGTATATCCGACAATGTCTATGTGCTCGAGAATGGTGTGAGTGTCCTACCCCACGGCCACTACCGTATTTCGGATCGAGTTGAATGCATAGACTATCGCAATCAACTTGGTCTGGATAAATTAACCTAATCTGACTAACCTCCACCCCCAACCTGTTCATAAATTAACTAATCCCAATCTCACTAGCTTAACCCATCCACTAACCTGCAGTGACGATAACTATTCTTTTTCCACCGCCGCTCCCGGGGGGGAGGGGGGGACCCTTCCCGCGGCCGCCCAGGGGGGTGGGGGGGTCCCGCCCGTGGCCGGCCGGCCTTCGGCCCCGCGGTCCCGGGGGGTGGGGGTACCCACACCTTTAAATTCACCGTAATCAAGTTCAACTGTGCTGCTGCTAGTTCCCTGAGTGTGTATTTTCTGTTGTACAAAAAAGTGTTGTATAGAAAAGTGTTTAAGTTGGCAAAAAGTGTTGTACAGAAAAGTGTTGTTGATGATGGACAAAAAGTGTTTTTATTGTACATAAAGTGTTGTACATAAAAGTGTTTTTAAAGACAATAAGTTTTTATTTATAAAGTTATATCATTGCAGTTCATGTTGAACAAATAAAGTTTTCTTTTTGACCATAGAATTTTGTCAATTGTTCTTGTTGAACAAGTGTTATTATTTTTATCATTGTTCATGTTGACTGCAAATATTTGTTTTCATGCAGTGTTGAAATAAATGCTGCCATGAAATATTGTTTTTGTTGTTCTTGAATAGATAGATCTATGGGGAAATTACTACTTATTCATTGAGCACATATGATTTACAGTTAGTTGTAGTCTGACTGTTGTCCCCAGCATGTATCAATTTAAAACACCCTTCAGATCGTTTCTGTGTGGTCCCTCAATGTCGGGGAAAACAACGCTTTTAGCTAGAATAATTCAAAATTGCGATAAAATGTTTTTGGAAAAGCCAAAAAAAATCTATTATTGCTATAGTATTTGACATGAGTCCTATGATAAAATAAAAGCTCTTGTCACATCCATACCAATACAATTCATACGAGGAATTGATGTTTTCAATAGTATTTAATCGAACTCGTGGTTGATTATTGATGATTTGACTGAATCCATTGAACAGTTCTCACAGGAAATGTTACAACTGTTCACCGTTCGCTCCCATCATGAACACATTTCCGTTACTTTGGTTCTACACAATCTGTTTCATCAGAGCAAATGTATGCGAACCCTTGCATTGAATTGCACCGTCTATATTATCTATCGAGTCGTGGGTGATTCGATCACGCGCATAGAACTCAAAAAGCAGATATAACCCCGCACTCCAAAAATTATGTTGTCAGCATAAACACAGGCGATTAGCAATCCCAACGGTTACATTTTGTTGGATCTTAATCAGAGCACGCCCGAGGATCTACGTGTAGTCACCGACATTTTCAACAATGAAATTACAGTAAATCTTCCGGTGAACAGTAGAAAAGACTATTAGTCGCCATTATGACGCTGAAGAAACTACACGAACAACGGCATCTGTTTTCCGTTTTAAGCACTTCAAAACCATTGCTTAGGAAGGCTATACTCAAACATGGGGTTGACAGTGATTTCATTAATCTAATATCTGAACTTTGTTTAAATTTAACTGCGGGCATTATTCAACTGCCAGATGTTTTTAGACAACAGAAAACCCAACATGGTTCCCGTGTCCGCACCAGGTCTTGTAAAAAAAAGGTAAAAAAATTTAAAAGACAACGGCTCCTTCAAGAGGGCGGTAGCTTTTTCACACTTTTACTGCCAATAATTGCAGGACTTGTAAACAGTTTTCTCTAGAGGGAGAATGGCAAAATCATATAAATTGACACCATTTGAACTTGTCCTCTTGCCCATCGAACCTTTTGAAGACAATCTAAGCAAATTCATTAACGATGAGAATATTGCCGATGACAAAAAAACTGCTTTTACTTCAAGATGCATTGCGACGTGTGGACAAACATAAACCTTATCGTGAGAGACCCACCGTCGCCGATCTCTCTAAACAGGAAACATCTCAAGATTGTGCAGCAGCACTGCAATCAAAGGAGAAGGAATTGAATTCAATTGTATTGAAAATTGGAAACCTATTGCCAGTGACCTGTCGAGAACAGAGTAAAAGAGTATTATCGTATCTCGTGTTGGAAACTGGTGATCAAGTTCAAGTCGAAAGCACAGGGAAACGAATTATAATTCAGGGAAAAAGTTATAATCTAGTTGATTTAATTTGTGATATGGTGACGAATCGTAAAGGACTCTTATCTTTTGATGATAATCTATACACCTTTCTGTATGTGTCAAACTTTCCCAAAAGTCTTATTGGCAATAAGCAAATTCTAAAGAAACTAAGAGAATATAGTCCTCCAACAACACCTTTTAAAAAAGAAGAAGAAGATTCAATATTTGAAGATACTAGCAGCGTCACTGATTTTACAACACCTGTGGCTGCTAGTCAAAAGCGAGGACGAACTGATTCACCCACCAGTGTGCAAAAGGGGAGTGGACATTACACTACGTGTTTACGATCAAAATGGATGAAGTTCTGAAAGGTGTCTATGAAAATATTGGTGAGGCGGGAAGTTTAAGTTCTTCCAGAATACTTTATAAAGCTGTGCCTTGCACCACCACATTTAAATATGTAAATTATTCTGTGGAGAGTGAGTCGCTTTACACACAGCAGTAAACTCATGTTTTTCGTGATAAACACTGTCCACCAAGTAAAGCCTTTTCCCCTCTGAAGCTCATGCACCTGGATCTTTTAACATTATACACGCTTTAACGGCGTCACAATGCACCCTACAAATATATTCTAGTGGCAATCAGTATCTTTAGTTGCTATGCCTATGCCAGTCCACTACGAACAAAGAGAGGTGTTGAAGTTGCTAGGGCCATTGAAAGTATTCTTGAACAGGATTCGTATAGAAAAATTCAATCGGATCATGGCAGTGAATTTGTTAATCCCCATGTGCAAAAGGTTCTTTTGAAATATAATAAAACACTTTATCATAGTCACAGTCCGATAAAGGCTGCATTATCTGAAATATTAATAAGAACGATTCGTATATTAATTTCAAGATATTGCACATTGAAAAATACACCGGCTTTTATTCATGATTTAGATAAAATCATGCAGATATACAATCAACGACCCCATCGATCTCTGTCCAACTCTACTCCAACGGATGTTCACTACAGTGAAAATACATTTGATGCTTTTCTAAAGCAATACTCCAATAGTGAAAAAGAGAAAAAGAAGAAGAAATTCAATGTTGGTGATGCTGTTTGAATTAATAGAACCACCAATATTTTTGAAAAGGGAAATTATTTATGAAGCACCGAACTTTTTGAAGTGTCCAAAATTCTAGACAACCTTCCAATAACTTATCGACTGCGAGACACCAAAGATGATGAGATTCTCGGCGGTTTTTATGAATATGAATTGCAAAAAGTTAGAAACACTAGTGAAATTTATCAAATTGAAAAGATATTGAAGAGTCGTACACGTCATGGTAAGATACAGTTGCTTGTTCGCTGGCTAGGATACAACTCAGATTTTGATTCTTAGGTCAATGCTGAAAATATTAACAATGCCCAATGATTTTTATGTGACTTTCATGTCCAATGTTTCTGATCCTGTCTACAATGACCTGAATAAGTGATTTTTGGACGAAACTCTCCCCCACCATCAAATTCGACGACGGAAAGTATGAAGTGGCTCTTGTCGACTGTATTCTCAAAAAGACCTATGACATCCTGAGAAAGGATCGTAAATATGATATAAAAATTACACCCAATGATTGGCCGCCATCACCAGTCGATCAAGAAAGAATTAAAAAAATCAATTGGTTGGATTATCCGTACATTGACTTACCCTACGAGGAACTCACCTGTATGAATAATTTATGTCGTACTATCAATAAAAGAATTTCTTCTCGTAAGAAAGGAGCTTTTCATTTCATCTATTCAAAGGAGGAGGGCAATTTCTACATTAGTTCACCTACTGCCAGTGAAAATGTTATTCTCAATGACAATCTAAAGGACGTTCTTGGTTTTAAGCTCAATATAATCAACGGTAAAAGTGCTGGAAACACTAATTTCATTTTCGCTGATTACCCACCCGCCTTCTCCACAGACACCTGTATATTTCTCTATGCTTCATTTGTGGAAACATGTCGGGTTGGTAATTCAAATGTTCCCCTCCTACGAGTTCTTGAACGAAAAACCAATCAAGAACAAATTCACCACTACAATATAAAGCATCTTCAGTATATTCCCGTAAACACTTCCAATTTGGAACTCTGTCAGTTAACACTAAGAACTGAATTGGGTGATCCCATAGCAATTTCAAAAGGGTTGGCTGTGATTACATGTCATTTTCGACCCGTCGTTCAACAGCAAGATGTCTAATAAAAATGTGGTATTCAACTGTCCTGATATTGACTGCTATGTTAATACTCTTTGCCCAAGACAACTAGGCAATGGAATGGACTATTACAAGGGTCGCTTGTCAATGTCTGGCTATGGTCTTGGCAGTTGTTTTGCTAAGCTGTTTCGCTCTTCGTTACCACTGGCTAGAAAATATCTTGTACCGGCTGCGACAGATTTTGCATCCTCTACACTATACGATTGGGGCTCTGGCAAGGATTTTAAAAAAAGTGCTTCGGAAAATCTTAGGTCCAGTGCGCGAACCCTTGGCGAGAAATTAAAACAGAATGGTAAAGGCTCAAAAAGGTCAAAAAACAATGCATCCCTCATCAGTCTCTACTCAGGTCGGAAACGAAAGACATCCCTTTTGTCAAAGAAAAGAAGGAAAAAGCCAACACGTAGTGTAACCAGAAGTCCCAGGAAGAAAATTGTTAGATCGAAACTAGATTTCTTCTCTTAAGATGTCCTACCTACCACATAAGGATTCTCAACCTTCAATCACCGCCTCATTGAATCTATTCAATGCTGAAAATGTTGATGTGAGTGTCAAGCATGGATACTATAAACAATTTTATCCACAACAACCCCTCTCCGATAATCTCCACTTTCAAATTTATTCTAATGAAGACTACTTTATGGACATGTCTTCAAAATTTATAGATTTGCAAATGAAAGTATTGAAATCCGATAATGCAATGCCAATTCGGGCCGATGGAATATCCTATGAAAATTGTATACTACATAATTTATTTCGTCAAATTAGTGTCTACATCAACGGTACGCTGGTGAGCACAAGCAACAATCTCTCAAATTATACGAGCTATATGCAATTCATGCTGATGACACCCAAGTCATACAAGGAATTGAGAGGTGCCTCCAATGGATATGAATACATTACTAATACTGATAGTACAGATGCGCTTAAAAATGCTACAACGACTGAATTACATCTAGTCTGAAAAATATATCATGAAATATTTAATGTACCCCAAAGGCTGCTATCTAATGTTAAAGTGTACATAAAATTAACGCTTGCAACCTCTAAGGTCATTGTGAGAAAGGAACTTGTTGGCAATCCCGATGCGAGTCTCTCCCTCACCTCGGCAATACTTCATGTACGCAAACAACAGGTCAAGAGTTCTGTTGCTTTGGCCGTGGAAAAACTAAGAACCAATGGCAACAATATTAAACTACTTTTTCCTCATACAATCACCAATCAGCGTCATATTGCCACAGGCTCTCGTAGCTATACCGATTCATCCTTTATCAATGGTGAAATCCCCTCGAAACTGGCTTTGGCCTTTGTAAAAAGCGCCAGTGCAATAGGATCATGGACTGAATGCCCACATAAATTCGAGATGTTTGGACTTTCATCTCTTGTGTGCAAAGTAAACGGCATCCCACTCTACAATCTATCTTTTGATAAATCCTATAGAACATTGTACGAGTTGACCATGCAAACCCTAGATCACGACTCTCAACTATTTGAAAATGGTATAACCGAAGATATGTTTGCTAAAACACATGGTATCATTGTACTGGATTTGTCTGGTACACAGGATATGAGTATAGTACGTACGGGGAGTGTGCGTTTAGAGTGTACATTTGCCGATCCATTGGCTGAGAGTATTGCAATAATCTCCCTAAACCAATATGAAACCTATTGGGAAATCACTCCCGAAGGCAGTGTTCTACTAGACTTGGCGCCATGAACACCAGTCAAATAATCAATGTATTTAATATGGACCCCTACATGTCCCAGTACAAATCCTAATGTCTGCCCTCGGACTTTCTTGGAAAAATTCAACGTGTCAACAATACCTTGATTATTGTTAATAGCAGCCCGTCGACTGTGCTGACGGGTCATTGGCTGTGCATCTTTCAAACAATGAAGAATATTGAATTTTTTGATACTCTTTGCCAACCCTATAAACTCTAGACACCTCACCTCTGCACCTATATAGAGAGAAGCGGGAAAATTGTTATTAAAAATCGGAACAGGGTGCAGGATCTAACAACTAAAATCCTCGGCTCCCACGCGCTACTCTATTTTGTGTTCCGTTACCATGGATATACTTACAAGCAGTTTCTCCATATTTATAGTGACAATCCCCGTCTGAACGACTTTCTAGTGGAAAATATCCTCTCAGACCTATATAGTATTGATTTCAGTGCCCTAAGAGTAAAGTGCTTAAAAAATGTTTTTGAATTTGTTTATTAATAAAATGTATATATATACAACAATGTATTTAAATCTTCACTTTAGATTTCTTCATCTTCGATGTATAGGCAACTATCGTGAACCACTAATGCCGATAAATCATTTGGATTCACTGTATATTGATCTTGATTGAGTGCAATGTCAGGGTCACATTTTCTACAGAACAATGTAACTTCACTCTTGTCATATCTCTTTGTATAGTCAATTATACTATTTGCATTCATATTATGAAATTCAAGAGTTTCAATCTGTGTATTTGAAGCAATATCACAAACAGTGTTTTCAAATGGCGAATCACATTCCATCACAGCCAAATAAAAATCACTTGGTTTATAATCATAGTAGATGGTGTCATCACAACGATGACGTAGAAACCAGATTGTCTTGTTACCCCAACAGTTGAATAGTAGACAAGATTCCTCTTCCCAGAATAATTTAAATCCACGACGATACCAATCTCGTAGAAATAAACTAAAATCACGTTTGGGATTCTTTCCAATCATAGCGGGGTAAGTATTCTCCCACTGATCACATTTATCATAGTGACAATTGGAGCACAGGTGCCCTCTAGGATGAGAGTCACACAACTCGTCAAGACATTAATTACATCCTTTAATTTGTACTGCATAGCCTCTATTTAATTTAAAAGTATTAAATAATTTAAAATTTTAAATATATTAATAAATAATTTAAAATTTATCACTGTTATTCAACATTCCAATAGTGTAAAAGAAAATTGTAAATTTATATAAATTTTTTTTGTCTCATTTGTAAACTAACCCACAGCTAACACGAAACTGATCCTCTTCGTTCGATAAATTCAACGAGAGGGAAATGGGGGAGAGAGGAGTAGCTCTGTGACGTTACCTCTTTCGAATGATGGGGGAGCCATCTACATTGAATCCATTGGCAATATTTTCAAAAGTATATTCACAATATGATTCTGCCTCTTTTCAATTAATATATCAATAAATTGAGTATAAGCATTTGAATCACATTTTAAAAGTGTCATACAATAGTCCAATGGGGGATAATCACTCCTCATTATATTGTCAATCGTTCCCCGACAAGAGAATATCCTGCGTTTAAGAGATAACTCGAGAAAATCATCATCCAAAATCAAATGTTTTTCCATAAACACTAGATTTGATCTAATTCTCTCTTTCTCAAATTTATTCATTTTTCAATCCTTTCACTCCGACTGCTGACTCTAGACTGAACCTGATTCGTTAGGATACACGTGATCCTGTTTCCCGTTATCGGATCAATAAAATTCCCAATCGATTACGCAATCAAGTTCTCGGAAATCCACTCCCCACTCGATTACGTAATCAAGTTCTCAGAAATTCACTTCCCCCTCGAGTCCCAGATCCATAACACTGTTCCCGGTAGAATTCAATGCGCATGTGCAACCTTCGTTCCGGAGTTATTACACATAGAAACATCAAATAAATCGACCTTGGAAAAAGAGGTCATTGACCGATTACGCAATCTTTCTCCCTAGGGAGGCTATGCCCATATATGGGGTGCAAAAAAGTTGTAGGTGGCAGCAGGGGTGAGGGATGGGAGTAGCACCTCCCCCTCTACTGGCGTCAGGGTAAGTCTTTCACTGGTTGGCCTAACCAAAACAGTGATTGCAAACAGAGCTACAGGCTGGCCATGAGGAGTGTTGCCCCTCAAGGAAATTATAGTCTAGTAAACGACACAGCGTTTGCACTGGATTCTGACTGATGGATTAAATAAAACAACAACAAAAAATTAACTGAAAGTAAGGAGCGACGTTAAAACTTAAAACGAACAGAAATTATTCCGTATATGAAACGGGATGTCCCCTCCTAAACATCTCGCTCTTTAAGCTAAAGTTTTTTATTGTTTAAAAAAAATAGAGTTGAGAGAAAGTTAAACTTTAGCGTAAACAGCGAGGTGTTGAGGAGGGAACAGCCCCTTTCATATAAGGAATAATTTGTGTTCCTTTTAAGTTTCAACGTCGTTCCTTACTTTCAGTTAAAAAAAACTTTTTTTTTTTTAATTTAATTTTTGAACGTTTTTGAATTAATGCAGGTTTTGATTTTGACTCACCGTACATGTATAATTAAAACAAAATATGCATATTAATTTTACTTTTATTTGGTTAAATGGCTTTCTCGAAACTTGTTTAATTTTATTTACGAACGTTTTTATTACTACTACTACTACTAAACAACTCACCGCAGCACCAAGCCGCCTGAGGCCAACACAGCTACGCACGCTCCTCCTCCACCCCAATCTATTCAAAGCCTCCGTTTTTACACCCGCCCACAAAATTCTCATTTCCCTTAAATCTTTCTTTATGACGTCCTCCCACCCCAGACATGGACGGCCTGCTTTCCGTTTAGCACTAGACGGTTGGCCAAAAAGAACAATCTTCGGCAATCTGTCATCCTTCATCCGTACAACGTGCCCTAACCACCTCAACCTTTCTTTCATTATAGCCCTAGAAAGTGGTATTGAACCACATTTTTCATATAGCCTATTGCTTGAAATACAGTCAGTCAGCTGGGTACCCAGAACAATCCTTAAGCAATTTCTCTGGAAAACATCTAGCAAATCTTCATCCGCTTTTTGGAGTGTCCATGTTTCAAAACCATATTTGACCAGTATTATCACTGTAGCTTCTAATATTATAATCTTTGTTTGCAGATTTTTCTTCCTATTGTTCCAGACTTTTTTTAACTGTGAAAAAATATCCTGAGCCTTGACTATTCTATTTTTAACATCTTCACTGCTCCCACCATCTTTACTAATAATACTACCAAGGTAAGTGAAGCTGCCCACCTGATCAATCTTTTCGTTACCCAAAGTCACCTTTTCATCTTCACTTGTTCCTAGCCTTAGTAACTTAGTCTTCCTTACTTTAATTTTCAAACCAATTCTAGCACCCTGAACTCGCAAAACCTCTAAAACTTCATTCATTTTGCTCACACTTTCATCTAGGATACTTAAATCATCAGCATAATCCAAGTCCAGGAGACTTTTTCCTCCCCATTTGATTCCGTGGTCTCCCATTGCCTTTCCTGTGCTCCTTAAAACAAAGTCCATCAAAATAATCCATATAAAGGGGGATAGAACACAACCCTGCTTAACTCCTGATTTAATGCAAAACCAGCCGCTAACCTCATTTCCTACCTTAACCGACGCAATGTTATTCTCGTACATAGCACTAATCACTTTAATGTATTTGTCTGGTATACCATACAAGGATAAAACCTTTACTAAAGCTCTTCTATCAACAGAATCGAACGCTTGCTCATAATCTATAAAATTGAGGAACAAAGGTGTTTGAAAACTCAGGCCCTTCTCAATTATTAGCCTAAGAGTGAAAATTTCGTCGACACATCCTCTATCTTTTCTAAAACTTTTATCTAAAACAATTATCTTTTCTATCTTTTTTATTAGTAATAAATATACGTAACTTACGAATTAACTTACGTAACGAACTTCTATATTCATAGATTTTTAATACGTATATTAGGAGGTTTACCCCCTAGTCAATACCTTGCTCTTCAAGCTAAAGTTCGAATTTTGCTCCACTTCCTTAAGTATTGCCGCTTAATCCCAAATGTCGCTAATTGCTGCAAGGATAACTAAGAAAAGAACTAAAAAATCACTATCTTAATGTGAGATTATTCTGCTAGGGGATGAAACCACTCTAACGCGTAATAATAGTTGTTTTTTTTAGGTGTTAATATTGCTCCTCACTCTCAGTTGGGATACTTGTTTTTTTTATTTAATTTCTGATCTCTTTCTTTAATAATACTGGGAAATCCGATGCCCCCTTCTTGGCAATGTCCCTTCCCCCATTAAAACTTCCTTCATGGAAAGATCCTCCCATGTGACCCCCGACCCACCCCCTACCAACCAGAAAAAATCCCCCCTGAAAACGTCTGTATACTTCCCAATAACCAACACTATATATTAACATTGAGTAAAGTTCATAAATTTCAGCCCTCCCCCCGGGGACTTCGGGGGATTAAGTCATGTTAAAAGACATAGTTATCATATTTTTGACCACGCTGAACAAAATGGGTATCTCAAAATTTAGATCGGGTGACTTTGGGAAAAAATGAGCGTGGGTGGGGGCCTAGTTGCCCTTCATTTTTTTGGTCATTTAAAAAGGGCACTAGGACTTTTAATTTCCGTTCCAATGAACCCTCCCACGATATTCTAGGACCACTGGGTTGACACGATCACCCCTGGGAAAAAAAAACAAATAAACACGCATCCGTGATCCGTGATCAAATAAACACGCATTTTTTGTAGATGATGCTTGAAACCTCTACAGTAGGGTTCTCTGATACGCTGAAAAGGATTGTGTGATTTTCATTAAGGTTCTATAGCTTTTAGGGGGTCTGTCCCCCTTTTTTCTAAAATCAGCCAAATTTTCTCAGGCGTGTAACTTTTGATGGGTAAGACTAAACTTGATGAAACTTATATTTGAAATCAGCATTAAAATTTGATACTTTTGATGTATCTATTGGTACCAAATTTCATTTTTTTAGAGTTTCGGTTACCATTGAGCCGGGTCTCTCCTTACTTACAGTTCGTTACCACGAACTGTTTGATAAGTCTTCAGGGTTTTGTGTGTTTTGAAAGGATGTTTCGATCTATAAAACCTCTTCCCGGCTAGGCTATTTATTATTGGCTGTCTTCTATAATAGTATAATCAAACAGTTCGTGGTAACGAACTATGAGTAAGGAGCGACTCGGCTCAATAGTAACCGAAATTTTTAAAAACGGAATTTTATACAAATACATATACCAAAAGAATCAAATTTTTTTACAGATAAAATGTGTAAATTTAATTAAGTTTAGTCTTGTCCATCAAAGGTTACGAGCCTTAGAAAATTTGCCTAATTTTCAAAAAAAGGGAAGAAAACTCTAAAAATCATACAACATTAATTAAAATCACACTATCGGAAGGGTAACTACCTCCCGGGAAGTTATGATGTTGGTAGACTCCAGGATGAAAATTTGAGAGTAACTTTCCTGGAACAGTTGAATACTAAACTTGTGAGTTTAAAATTTGACATTGTGGAAGATGGTTGAAATAATTTTCGAAAAACAATTTGTGAAGTTGCTGAAGGTGTATTAGGGACGAAAGCTAGAACTGCAGCTAAGAATATTAGTGGAAAAGCTTTATATTTAATAGAAAGGAGAAAGGACTTGTACAAGAATTATCTGAGTGACGGATCGTATGAAAACAAAAGAAATGTAAAAAAAGTGGATAAAGAATTAAAATTTGAGCTAAGGAGATGTACAGTGGAGGCCATGGATAAAATTTCCGAGTATCTGGAAGATGCAGCTAGACGGCATAATAGCAAAATATGGTATTGGCACGTTAAAAAATTGAGAGGGGATAGTCAATCCGGACTTGGCCGAGTTAAAGATAGGAATGGGGTCGCAATTAGCGATAAGGAAAAAACTAAAGAGAGATGGGCCGAACATTTTGAGAATTTGCTTAATCGAGATAGAGTTGCAGGAATAAATATAGAGAAAAATGAAAAAGTTTGTTATACCTTGGATGTGAAGGAAGATTTGTTTTGTGAGGAGGAATTAGCAACAGTACTTAAAGGATTAAAGAATAATAAGGCTCCAGGTGCTGATAGGGTGGTAAATGAGTTTCTTAAATATGGTGGCTCTGAGGTTAGAAATAAGTTATTGAAGATTAAGAATATGATTTTTGAAAAAGAGGAAGTACCTAACGATTTTAGGAAAACCTTAATTAAGCCACTGTATAAGAAAGGTGATGAGAGTGAGTGTGGTAATTGTCGAGGCATAAGTCTGGTCTCTGTAGATAGCAAATTACTTAGTAACATGATACTTTTTAGACTGAGAGAGGCCGTAGACAAAGTTTTAAGAGAAGAGCAGTGCGGTTTTAGAAAAGGTAGAGGATGTGTTGACCAAATTTTCACTCTTAGGCTAATAATTGAGACGTGCCTGAGTTTTCAAACACCATTGGTCCTCAGTTTTATAGATTACGAGCAAGCGTTCGATTCTGCTGATAGAAGAGCTTTGGTAAAGGTTTTATTCTTGTATGGTATACCAGACAAATACATTAAAGTGATTAGTGCTATGCATGAGAACAACACCGCTTCGGTTAAGTTAGGAAGTGATGTTAGTGGCTGGTTTTGTATCGAATTAGGAATTAAACAGGCCTGTGTTTTATCCCTCTCTGTATGAATTATTTTGATGAAATTTGTCTTAAGGAACACAGAAATTACACTAAGAGGCCACGGACTCAAATAGGGAGGTAAAAGTGTCCTGGACTTGGATTATACTGATGATTTAAGTATCCTAGATGAAAGTGTGAGCCAAATGAATGAAGTTTTAGAGGTTTTGCGAGTTCAGGGTTCTAGAATTGGTTTGAAAATTAAAGTAAGGAAGACTAAGTCACTAAGGCTAGGAATAAGTGAAGATGAAAAGGTAACGTTGGGTAAGGAAAAGATTGATCAAGTGGGCAGCTTCACTTACTTTGGTAGTATTAGTAGTAAAGATGGTGGGAGCAGTGAAGATTCTAAAAGTAAATTAATAATGGCTCAGGGTGTTTTTTTCAAAGTTAAATAAAGTTTGGAAGACGAGGAAGATCAATTTGCAAACAATGATTAAATTATTGGAAGCTACGGTGATGAAACTGGTCAAAAATTGCTCTGGTGTATTGGCGCTCCGAAAAGCGGATGAAGACTTAATATATGTTTTCCAGAGAAATTGCTTAAGTATTGTTCTTGGTACCCGGCTGACTGACCGTATTTCAAACAATAGGCTATACGAAAAATGTGGTTCAATACCGCGCTCTAGGGCTATAAGGAAAGAAAGGTCGAGGTGGTTAGGGCACGTTGTGCGGATGAAGGATGACAGATTGCCGAAGATTCTTCTTTTCGGCCAACCATCTAGGGCTAAACGGAAAGCAGGTCGTCCCCGTCTGGAGTGGGAGGACGTCATAAAGAAAGATTTAAAGGAAATGGGAACTTCGTGGGTGGGTGTAAAAAGGGAGGCTTTGAATAGATTGGGAGGAGGAGGAGCGTGCGTAGCTGTGTTGGCCTCAGGCGGCCTGGTGCTGCGGTGAGTTGTTAGTAGTAGTAGTATCAGATTCAGCTTATCAGAAAACCCTACAGTAAGGGTTTCAAGCTCCTATCTGCAAAAATAAGGAATTTGTATTTTTTGCCAGAAGAGAGATCACGAATGAATGCTTATTTGTTTGTTTGTTTTTTGGGTAAAGTTCTACGAAATCATATTATTGAGATAGGAATAAAGTGAATACACCATTCGATGCCTTTTTTTATGCTGATTACGAATATAATAAGCATATCTATCGGAAATGAATTTCAGCCCCGCCCCCTATATAGGCTATACCTAACCTAACCTAACCCTGACTTGGCATATATAGGGGGGGGCTTAAAGTAATTTCCGATAGAAATTCTTATTATATTAATAATCAGCATTAAACAAGGCATTGAAAGGAGCATTCACTTTTGTCCTAACTCAATAATATGATTTCGTAGAACTTTACCAGGCATTGATTGGTGTATTCACTTTTGTCCTAACTCAATAATATGATTTCGTAGAATATTACCGTTTTTTTTTTTTTTTTTTCAGGGGTGATCGTATTAATTCAGTGGTGCTAGAATATCGGCAAAGGGCTCATTTGAACGGAAATTAAAAGTTCTAGTCCCCTTTTTCCGTGACCAAAAAGATTGGAGGGCAACTAGGCCATCACCAACGCCTCTTTTTTCTCAAAATCATCAGAGCAAAATTTTGAGATAGCCATTTTGTTCAGCCTAATTGAAAGGCCAAATAACTATGACTTCAGAGATCATGACCTCCCACAGCCCCTGGGGAAAGGTCTTTAAGTTAAAAAAAATTGCTCATTGTTTACGTATAATATTTGCTATTGGAAAGTATGAATACTTTTTTGGGGTGGGGAAGGGGGAATTTTCTGATAATGGGATTTTCCAGGGGGATAATGTTTTATGGAGAGGGAAGTTTCCAGGGGGTGTATTTTCCATAGGAAATTTTACACTGTGGGAATACGCCAGAATTTCTGTACGAAATTCTTCTTATGTTTTGCTTTCTCTTTGCCGCGTCAATTTTACGCGTGGAGATCTTAAGGGTAATTGTCCTGGGTAAATTTGTACCATGATTCAAGTGCCTAGAAATAAATCTATCGCGAGGAAGGATTTTTCCGTGGAGGTGTAGTCAGATTTTCTAGGATTATTTTAAAAAAATGATCAGGAATGAAATAAAAAAAAGTTTTTTCAATTGAAAGTACGGAGCAACATTAAAACTTAAAACGGACAGAAATTATTACGTATATGAGGGGGGTTGCTCCTCCTCGACATCTCGCTCTTTTTTATTGCTTCATTGACTAATAATATTCAAAGAACATCTATCTGTATAAGGTGCAACAAGGACTAGATATTGTATAATTTTTTTTTCTTTTCCTTTTTCCGTACATTTACTTACTACGAAGTGTTAATAAATGTTGTCAACTTATTTTTTTTTTCCTTGTTTCTTCGTGGTGTTTAGTATTTTGCTTGTTTTTATCAGTTTTTGATATTTTATGCTGTATTCTGTAGACTAGATAGTGAAATGCTCTGAACGGAATTAATCACTGAATAAAATTATTCATTCAAGGTGCAACAAGATTGCAATTGATTATCATAAGCCAATTCTTTTATTGTTTTGACGACCTGTATGAGTGTATGCAGCTGAAGCTGATGGCTATTCAATACGAAAGATCTCAATTGATCAATATCTTGGTATTATTTTGGATAAATCACTCTCATTTAAGGGCCATATTGATTAAGTCTCAAATATATTCGCTAGAAATGTTGGCATAATTCAAAAACTTAAATATTTTCCCGAAGTATATAATCTTCAAAGTATATTTTAATTGAATCCAACCTTATATTTTGCATCGTAGTTTAATATGGCTGTGGAATTTCTCCTAAATCCTTTACCCAATATCTTATAAAACATTGTTATTACAGTACTTACTAGCCCTTCCGAATCGTATTGTGAGGCTTACTTTAAGTTAGAAAATACTTCCGGCGGCTGTTCTTCGTGATTTTTTTTTTTTTTAGCCTGTGATTTCATGCATAATTGCGTTAGTGGTAAGTCCGCTTCTTTTCTAAGTTTGTAAGTTTTCTATGTGTGTGAAGTTCTTTCCAATGGAACAAGTCGACGAATAAAATTTATGTTAGCTATTTGGATACATCTAGGCCGTGGTTTTTCCTGGTATTCAGAGGGGAAAATTAGAGGAGTGGAAGTTTTTTTTTGTCAATAATTGATATTAGATGAATGAAATAAAAATAAAAAACAAGCTTGATGTAAACATCGGCTGGATTTATATACTGGAAAAAATATATTATATTTTATACAATATAAATATAGTATTTACATACTGGCAAAAATTTATTATATTATAAGACATAAAAATAGTATAAACTGGCCCTATGCTGGCTCAAAAATCAAGTATATCTTAACATCTTAAGTTAGCTGAACTAGGATTCGTCAAATCGGAGTTTCTGCTGATAATAGGCTACTGTATGCGCCCTTGTACATTTAAGAACATTAGTATTACATACTAATGGGGAACATCAACATTTTCTTCAAAGGAAATGGGCGGGTGCGCAAAAATGTTTCCGGGGGTGGATATTGGATAAAATATTTGTTGCTTTTGCAAGAATAGCCTTATATGTTTTTCCAAATCTTGTGAAACTCTAGACTTTTTCCATAGTATGGAATTTCTGGAGGGAAGATGATGTGGAACCTTCTTCTTTATCCTTCTAAATCCACGCATAGTTTCTACGTACTGTCTCTACTTGAAGAACGATATGGCTATATAAGGGTTTTCCTGCCAACCGTGTGAGAACTCTCGTGTATGACAATCCAGGGAAAAGTACGTAAAAATATGAAATAATCGCAATGCAAGGTCATATCCAGGGGGGGGCTATAGGGTTTGAACACCATTGCACCCACCCACCCCACCCCAAGTTTTTACCTAACTCGCAAAAAAGTACCAAAAACGTATATAACAGATTTTGATGTGTTTTTTTAAGTTTTTTTTTTAACCACCCAAAAACAAAAAAATCTTGGATGTACCCTTATCAGGATGGTTTCAAGTAAAGTTTCCTTTCTTGACTAAAAACCATCTCTTGAAAAAATTTGGATTCTATACCCCTGTGTTTCTGAGCTGCGTATGCTTATATACTTAGTCAAGAATCCGTGACTAGCAAGACAGCTAAGACAACGAAATATACTAATTTATTTTATTTTTAATCGTCTGATCTCGACTTACCAAACGCAATTAAACACAAATAAACTCCCAACCCAAGGTTTTATTCCCAAAACATATAACACTTAAAGATCCTCACGTTCGTTTAATAATCATGACACTTTCATTTCCCATACACTCACACATTCACTCAAAATGACGGCCAATGAAGTATACCCACAATCACTTCATCACTGGTAAAGCAGTTCCAACTATTTAAGCTTCATCAGGGAAAGGTCCAGCAATGAGTTTTTGCAAGAAAGCTGTTAAAAAAAGAATAGGTTAAAAATGTTGAGCATATTATAGTTCATAGGTTAAAAGAAGCAATCAGTTCGCGCAGATTAGCCTACCTAATGGCTATCTAAAAAAAGCTTCCTTCGTCGGAACTAATCTGTAGAAAAATAGTTCCAGAAATATATATTTACATGTACTTTTTTTATAGAATATTTTTTAGTGCCATTGTAAATACTGATATACAACACGGTTTGGTGCTATATATCGTCAGTCGGGTATTAAGATGTCGTATCTACATAATTGTAAATTTTCGATGAGTAAAGAAAACCTCACAAGTTTTTTATTTCCCCTCCGATAACCGTAAAACAAACTGATTGATAGGTAAAATAAATGCATATCAATTCGTTTTTGTTTTATGGTTATCGGATGGGAAACTAAAAAATTGTGAGGTTTTTTTTGCTCTTCTGAAAATCTGCAATTATGGAGACACGACCTTTTGATACCCGACTCTGATCCCAGCTACTGAAGGGCCGATAAAAGGACCTTTGGAGTCAAGAATTGTCATTAATTTATGACAAGATCGTAAGGAGCTCGGTCCTTCGGCTTTTGCAAATGAATGTCTTCATATACAGTAAATGGATCACGGAGTTCGGATCCGAGTTTTACTTATGTTTCTAATTTATTTTACAAGTGATTGATGAACCCATATTCTTATGGTGTTAATTAAATCATATATAAAAAAAAAAATATAATGTTTGTTCCATTAATTTGGCCCCCATATTCCTACCTTTTTAAGATTTCATCAATCTGGCTTCTGAATGAATTATTTTTAAACCAATTTCTTGCATATTCTGACTTGACATAAACATATTGTTTTCGTGCTAGACAGTAGCTCAGCCATATATTTCCTTTAGAGCTGGGCCAAAACATCATTACACACGAAGGATTAGGCAAATCATGAATAATAAATATTTCTGCTTAGTAGGAGCATAGGCCCCGCTTTTAACGTAAGTCAGCACTATTGATGAAATATTTGACTATTGCTCGGAGAACTATGAAGCTTTCAGAGAACTATGTTGCTACTCATCTTTTCAGCCACTGTTCAATATAAATACAATATAATTTTAAAATACACAAAAGCAGACCAACTTAGCAATAATATGGCCTAAAAATGCGTCTTGGAACTAACATCACAACATTGCAGTAATAATTGTTAAGATAGCAACAGCATAAGCTATAAAATTTATAAGGACGAAATTTTAACTCACCTTTTTAATTTGTAATCGCTATTCCTAACACTGAACACAGAAATACTTTTAGGCGCATATAAGCAGTGTATTTTAGTAGTTTTAAATATTAATAATTTGCAATTAGGAAAATTAATATAGCAAAAAAGTAAATAAAATGCATGGTGTAATTTGCATCACAACATTGCTATGCAATAACTGTGAGAAGGCGACAAGCGTTGAAATCTCCAAGAACGAAATTTTAACTGCACCCTTTTCAATCGCAAACACCATTCCTTAAGTCAACTCAGAAGTATTTTTAAATGCACATAAGCAGCATAATGTAGTAGTTTTAAATAGTAATTATTAGTATTAATGTGAAATTGCTTTAGCTAAAAATAATACACAAGAAAACTTATTAACACCACAAAAACGCTGTAATAATAGTTACATAGTAGTGGCAGAAGTAGTTAAAGTTAATAATGACAGCTAAAAGAAAATAGCAAAGTCTTAGATAAAGAAAATAAAAATTAGTAATTATGTTTGATAATATACGTAGAGAAAAGGCAAAGGCTTTTTTAGTAGAATATTATATTGGAAACAAATCCATTTTCCACTTTAACTTAACTTCCATAGGCAGAATTCAAGTTTGTGCCATAATCAAGTGGTTGAAATGCAGATTTTTCAAAGATTAAAAAAAAATGAAAAAATTGTAATATCTCGAATTTGTATTTCTGCTTCTTTTAAATTATGATTATGGATTATAAAAACTATGTTTTTTAGTTCCAAACTTGTTTTTTCTTTTATTCTTTGATAAATGTAAGACTGGAATCTCTCGTCGGAATGCAAATTGGATTTGGGCTGTTTTGTAATATATTACTTCTTAGCCTCACCAAAAGTTGCTACATTATTCAATCTTGGTAGCAAATACTAGACTTCACATGAAAAACATCATTAAAAATAAATTCGCAACAAGACAGCTCAGATCCCATAAAGTTTTAAATTTGCCAGAAAAACAAACATAAAGGCTTGTGACACTACCTTTAAGGGTTAATAAAAAATTTATGATAATTCTGAAGAATGGAAAATTTTCAACCAGATCTTTCGAAGTTCTTCCCTGGGGAAGAGAGGGGGTGGGGTGTATCATTTTTGGATTTGAACGAAAAAGTAATTTGTAAGTAAAACTTTTTTTTGAAATTAGACCGTTGGCCATTGTGCTTAAGCAAAAATTAAAGACCGATTTAAGAAAGCCTCGAATCAATTGTTTGAAACACCCTGAGACACAACAAAGTGCTTCCAAAAGTTTTGTTTTTCATGTTTAGCTATTCTTCCCTTCTAAGTAAGATTAAAGCTTAAAGTAATTAATGGAATCAGAAGGGTTCTAGATTTATCCTCTACTGCTCTTGAAATATTAATGGAAAGTTGTCTTCTTTCTTTAGCTTACGTAAACAGTTCAACAAGGTTGGCCGTCAGACATTTAAGTTGAAAAAAAGAACTGAAGAAAAGAATATATATATATATATATATATATATATATATATATATATATATATATATATATATATATATATATATATATATATATTGAGAATTTATAGAATTCTCAATATATATATAATCGATATTGAGAATTTACCGATCCCAAAGCACTGGTCATTATATCCGTGATTTGGTTTTGCTTCTCATGGATCCCTTATGAAAGCTCAAATTCCCAGCAATCGCTTTTTGTAAAACATAAGCATGTTTGAGGTAAGAGCGCAAGATTTTTTCTAAGAGGAGTGAAATTTTGCAGGTGCCACGGCAATGTTTTTTTTTAATAAGCTAATTGCATGAAAAGTACAGCAAAATATGGAGAATATTCCAAAAATGCCGAAATTGGGGGAGGGGGTCGAGGTTCAAAAACATCCTTACCCTTGCATAAGTAGTCTGCCTTTTTCCGCTTACAAGATTTACGCCAGATTTTAACGTTATTAACTAAACAATGTTTGTGATGGACAACCACTCGCTGGGCATGGATTGTTTTTTTGACGGCTAAATTCAGGGGGGAGGGGGATTCTTTTATAAACTGCAATTGGCAATTTGTAGTGTTCAAAGATTTAGGGCTTTGGTTCCAAATAAAGTAAACGCAGTAGGTTTTATACTTAAATGGGGGTAAATGGTATTAGGTATTTTTTATGCATTTTTGAGGTTATAACCTGGTGTTTATTAATTTGAACGCATGAAATTAAATGCAATTTCTCCATAATTAAAACTTAGATTTTATATATTCTAGGCTTTGAATGGAGCGGTTAGTAAATAAGAAGTTCGTCTAAGAACTAAAATCAGATACTTTAAAGCAGAGTCTCTTAAAGTCAGAGCCAAAAGCAAATTTAAACCTTTCAGTTGCAATTAACTCCATTTTGACGAAGCAAAATTAAGATGATCTGAAACTACCATCTTAGTTATATAGGCATTTCTATCTTTTATAAATAACAGTATGCTAACAGGTGAGTCGGGATTCTTCGTGGAAAAGTGAAGAATTCTAAGCAAATTCAACAATACTTTCTGTCGTGAAAAATAACACCCCAATCACATTATTACTCTCAACTCTTGCATAGCTTTTTTAACCTTTGTGTCTGCCATAAGACCTATCAGAAGTCAATATGGATTATTTCTTAGCGACAACACTGCCTCTAGTTTGAAAGCAAAAAGCAAAAGTAAAAATCCATGCCAGATTTAGAACTTACTTATTAGGCATCAGGATATGGTCCTGCTAGCAGCCTCTTCAAGAAGGCTGAGCGAAACAAAATATTATGGTTAAAAGGGTATCAAAATAATACTGTTTGACATAAAAGGGTAGAAAAATACTATGGGTAGAAAGAGAGTCACAGAAATAAACAGGACTTGAAAATTTCCCTTAAATTCCATATAGTTTTATATTCATTCTACTTACCTCCCATTTAATTAAATTTACGACACATAGATATCATCACCTCCCCCAGTGATTAGTCATAAGCCCGCCTACGAAAACCCGTGAACATGGCGTAATGGGGATCTAAGATGCCTCAATGGATGTCTCTTTGGAAAAGGGACTGCATCCTACCACATATTCCACAATACGTTGAAATAGCCATGATGTATACGGAATCACAAAATAAGTATTGCGAATTAACCCTAGAAGGGTAAACATTCGTAAACTGTACAACACCAAAACACGTTTTTGTGGTTACCATGGAAATGGATGCATTGCGAGGACCCATCCCCCGTATATATTAACATTACGATTAGCCAGTTAGTGTGCCGTCTCCGAGGTTTTATTATCTGAACTGGATCGGGAGATATTAAGCGTGAGTAGTAAAAATTACGAAAACTTACCATCTATGTAACTTTTACACCTGTTCTGAAAAACTGATTTTTTTTTTTTTTTTATTAAAACTGTGTAATTACTAAACTTCTTCAAACTATGAGGTGATATCAATTATCTAACGTTATTTACAAGCTTCGTAACAAATTTCGTCAGGAATAGCATATGAAAATCCTGAATTTGGTTATTTTCTGATTTAACCGATTTATTCCAATATCTTGGGAACAAATAGAAGTGGCAAGTTTAACAACAGGTTTACATCAATTCCATTTGCAGCAGAACTACTGAAAAAACTGTATCGACTGACGACAGTTGAGACTGTACGAAAAAACAAGACGGATATTCCGAAAGAGCTGCTTATGAGCAAAAGGAGAATAGGAGGAAGCTCAATCTTCAGTTTCAATCAGAACCTGACTCTAATCTCATGGCTTGCTAAGCTATCAAAAATGGTTCTGATTCTGTCAACTTGCCATGAGGGTACCAGTATCATATAATCGCATATAATCCAGAAGATGAAGATCATTGAATACTAAAATAACGCCAAAGGTAGTATTGAAA
Source organism: Artemia sp. Qi Xiang Cuo (assembly GCF_049724085.1). NCBI lineage: Eukaryota > Metazoa > Arthropoda > Branchiopoda > Anostraca > Artemiidae > Artemia > Artemia sp. Qi Xiang Cuo. The sequence goes on along the minus strand of NC_142814.1, from coordinate 22,970,539 downwards.
CATTTGAACAACTGTGTAGTTGAAGGTCAACCACTCGGAAGACCAACAGGTACATTTGCATGTTTTATGAGCTGATGAACATCAAGTGAATCAAAAGTTATGTCATCTACTCCTTAACTATCTCCAAATCTGGTAGAACACCATATTCACTAAAGTCTTTCTTGAATGTTCTGTTCAAAGCACAGTTCATATATTATCCAGTATGATCATTCTCTATCTCACCCATTATAAAAACCCGGACCGGGGTGCGAGTGCTCCGGAGAACGTTTTTGCAGATATAAACATAGGCGAAGTCAGATTAGCGGGAATCCAGGTTAGTCTGTTTCCGACTGTTTCCATCAAAGTGCATTGAAACAAACGGAAATAAAGCTAATGCAGAAACAAGCTAATGCAGAAATAAGTGGGAGGAGCTTTTTGTTCACGAAGACCAGAAATGATCTGCGATAAGCTTACTGGTATATTCTGTCTACTGTGGTTCAAAGAGTTGACCCAACTGAATATTGACACTCGTTTAGACACCTCAACTTTTCAGCACTCGATCAGACTCTATAGCAGTCAACGTAGGTGACAGGTGAAATACGTTTACTAACGCCTGTGGAAGGGAAAAGAACGAACTGTAGTCTTTGCCGAGCGTGCATTCGTCGAAGGACTACCAATTTTTGCAACCACTGCAAAAAGCCATTCTGCGGAGAACACCATGTGAAGTCATGCATACCACGTAACTCCAATAAATGTGCTATTTAAGACGTTATTTGTAAATGTGTTTTTGATAACTCCCACTTACTTTTAAAATATGCTTTAATGATGAGTTTTAGAAGTCAATGTTTCTTGAAATAGTAAATTTTACAGAAGTTTACCATCTAGGTAACTTTTCGGGAAGCTTACCTTTGTATGGTTAATAATAGTAAAACTAGTCATAAATGTGTCTTCGAGGCTTAATAAGGGGGGGGGGGAAGAAAAAGTGTAAACGAAAGTTAAAATACCTACGAAAACCAAAAAAAAAGATATAAAAAAAATCCCCAAGTTATAGTGAAGAGTAAAATCCAAAAAGAAATAAAAAATATTATTCAAACAGTAGGCCACGGGAAAAGTGACAAGAAAAAAATAGTACTTTATTGCGAATTTTGTGAGAACTGAATACTGCCAGTGTTATATATATATATATATATATATATATATATATATATATATATATATATATATATATATATATATATATATATATATATATTTTTATATATATATATATATATGTTTATATATATATATATATATATATATATATATATATATATATATATATATATATATATATATATATATATATATATATATATATATATATATATATATATATATATATATATATATATATATATATATATATATATATATATATATAACTAGGATAGATATACTTACGAGTGTATGGGATATTTCCGTCATCATCTTCAGGATCCATGCAATCCTTGAAGATAGATTCAACTTGTGCGTCTTCTAATTTCTCACCTAAAATAGAATAAAATTCAAGCTCTCGCTGTAAGTTAACTAAGCCAAAATTCTATATGTCGGGTAATGACCCCACTATGGCACTTTGCTGATAAAAACTAAGTCAGAAGTCAAAGGGCAGGAACAAAGTTTTTCATGAATACAGAGTTTCAACGAAGTCGATAAACAATTAACTGATTTTAAAAACACCCTCTTATTGCGATGAGTAAAGACCAATTTTGAGAAAGCATTCTTATCCATCTTGCTTACCATGCTTTGTAGAAAAATATTTAAAATTATATGAAACTAATTTCTTGCTGCAAAATAAAGATAAAATATATTTTAAAAATACATCATAAGTAGGTGAACAGCTGTTGTCTCCAGTACCATCTGCGGTTACATTAAATATATATATATATATATATATATATATATATATATATATATATATATATATATATATATATATATATATATATATATATATATATATATATATATATATATATATATATATATATATATATATATATATATATATTATAAGTTTTCTTCTTTGCTAGTTTACTTCACATAGCAATAAAATGGTGTAGAAAACAATAAGAAATCAGTTAAAATTACTATTATGTTTTCTATACGAACATAGTTTACTTCATTAAATAGAGGGCCCTTTGCATTTAGCGATAGCAGCTTTTTGAGGTTTAGTATTTACTCTTTGGTTTTCTATGTTGAATTAATGGCAAATTTTTATATAATCTCCAGTCGTCTAAAACTTCCCGTAGCATTCAATGCAACAAAATCCCTATGTAGTCTGACACCCCCGCCGGACAATTTTGATATAACAAATTAGCCAAACTGAGCCAAACGGTTTCATAGAGACAAATTCATACATTTTCATTTTATCACTACAAAAATTAATCCAATTTAGGTGTAAAGAGACCGTTAGTTGTTTTCTTATCAAGTCTAATGTTGTCACCACCTTAGAGAGAATTTTTTTTACTAAAACAGCAATTACAGTAGTAATCTTATTGATAGTTATATTCAGTCATGGATAATGGAGAGATTTTCCAATAGGCTTTAGTTTAATTAGACCGTGCTACCTTTACATTAAAATAAAATGTCGAAAAAAGAAGATTCCGAAACTTTACGAAAGTACCTCAATTCAGACATTGAAGGAATTAAATAATTAGTTTACCAGGTTAATTATTAATTACCACACAAACCTACTGATTTCAGGAAAAGTGATCTTAGTTTTCTTTGTTCAAGTAATTTTTACTGAGCTATTACTCATCAAAGTTTATTCTAAAAGTGCCCCGGCGTCCGAAGATTCAAACGTACTAAGTTATGTTTCAAACGTGTAAGTTATGTTAAGATACGTTTTGACTAGTAAATTCTTATTTCCGAAATTTTCCAATTAAGGGCTCGAATCAAGAGCTGCCAAATAGACTTTTATTAATAATTGTATTCAATGTTATTCAAAAATTATTGGGAACATTGTGGCTAGTTTTGGGGTCACTTTGAGGGACTTCCCACTCCTAAAGTATATGTACAGTTGTGTGCGGTACAAACATGTGTATAGATTCGCCAACAGAGGGCTGCTTCTGCATATGATAATATCATACCTAGGGCAAGAAGAATGTGATTCAATTCAGCCAGCAGCATGGTGCCATTTTCGGATTTGTCGTAGAGTTTCATGCACTCAATAAAATCTTCTAGAGTACCGTGATCTTTTTCTTTCTTAACTTGGCTGAAAATTGGAAGGAATTCCTCAACCTTGAGTTTCTTCTCATCTGTAATACAGAAGATTCTAGTCAGTTTTCAAGCGCAGAAATAAATAAATATAATATAAAAAAACGAATAAGATCACACAAATAAAATATTTTAAAACCATACAAACGTTTTTTAGACGCGTGAGCACTTTACTGAGCAGCCGTGATTCAGTGACCAACTGTCTAGAATCCATATAATCATTTACTCCATGACGGATACAAATAATGATAAGCCTTTCACCTTGAGGCTTAATAGTCTTTCGCTTTTTAAATCTGTATTGAATATGTCGCTATGGAATTAATTGGAGACAAATAGGAAAATGGATGTCGAAAGAACAGAGCTTTAAAACGTCAATTACCAGTAAAGGTCATCTAGATTACAAGAAATGTCATAAATCTGGATGCTAACTTTTCATGTTAGCAATAAGGTCATACATGCACAAATGTTTATAGGTGAGCAGATTTTTAATGAGTATGACAATAAAAATATCAAATAATTTAGCAATAAAGAGAATGTGAGAGAATGAAATTGGAATTATCCCAAACCAGTTAAAAACAAAGTAAATGCAATTGTTTTGATACAATTTTCTACAAACTGTCCATGGTGCAAAAGAAGCCACACAAAGAAACGGTTTTCCATTTCACATGATGTTTAGAACCAGCTTGTGTTGATGTTCTAAATGGAAAACTCATCAGTTGTAAAAGTATTTTCACAATTGTGCGTCACCATAATAAGCAGTATATTGATGCATATTTTTTTATCTTTACATAGCTTTTATTTTATGCTTATTCAAACTGCGCACTTATATTTGATTTTGCATTCCAGTTTAGCTCATAGATGGTACATTTTGTTGTCTGTTTCTTTCTTTCGTTTTTCCTCTCTCTCATTAATTTTTTTGTCTCGGAATTCCTTGATTTATTTTTATCGAAATATTCTTATGTGAGTCTAATTTCTCAATAAATTAGTTCAAACTACAAACTTGAACGCTAAACATTTTTAATGTTTTACAAACAAGTAATTTAAAGACGATATAGGGCCTGTTGTTTTTTACTTTTTTTTATATTCCAATCTAATCTACGTGTAATAAAATCTGCCCCTACCCCCCTAATGTGCAAATATATACCCTGTATTGGTAGGCCTATATAGAGGTGAGGGTAAAATTAATTTCCGACAAAAATGATCATTATATTTGGAAAGAGCACAAAAAAGGCATTGAGTGGTATATTCACTTTATTCGTAAGTCAATAATATGATTTGGTAGAAATTTTAACCAAATTTATAAAAATTGATAAAGTTTAAACTTTACCCCCACCTCCCTAATGTGCAAATATATACCCTGAATTGGTATATAGGGGTGGGGGGGGAATTCATTTCCGACAAGAATGATTATTATATTTGGAAAGAACATAAAAAAAGGCATTTAGTGGTATATTCACTTTATTCGTAAGTAAATAATATGATTTGGTAAAAATTTTAACCAAATTAATAAAAATTGAAAAGTTTAAACTTTACCCCCACCCCCCTAATGTGCAAATATATACCCTGAATTGGTATATAGGGGTGGGGGTAAAATTCATTTGCGACAAGAATGATTATTATATTTGGAAAGAACATAAAAAAAGGCATTGAGTGGTATATTCACTTTATTCGTGTCAATAATATGATTTGGTCAAAATTTACCGTAATTACCGTAATTAGGGCTATTATATTTTCATAGGGGGTAAACCCAAAATTTTCAATATAATTTTCCCTTTTTTTCTTTTTTTGTCCTTGCTTTTCATATCGTTATCAAACTTTACAGTGAAATTCAGGAAAATTAAGAACCTTAAGATACCTTTTAAAAGTGCCTTTTATAGAGTAATAAGCCTAATAGAAGAGCTGGTGTTGGTTCATATTTTCGGTTTGTTTTAAAGTTTGACTATTCATTTTAATTTCTGTTAGCATGTATTTTTGTACGTTTTCAGTATGAGTTATTATAGGTTTAATGTCGCTCTTTACGTTTTATTGAAAATGTTTTTGCAAATGTTTTTTACGATTAATTTTGTGATAAAATTTCCTGTACCTAACATTGTACTCACATGGTGGTAAGACGGCTAACTTTATTCGCTTTAATATTGTAAACAAAACACTGACAGGGTAAAAACAGAACATTACGATTTACAGGAATGCTGTTGTTTATGTTAAAAGTAAAGATCGCCATCTAGTGGTTACCAAACTTGATGTAAAGCTGACATTTAGGAAGAATAACTACTTACCAGGTAATTATGATGTTGACAGAATTCAGAATGAGAATTTGAGAGGAATATTGCAAGAGCAGCTGGATATTGGAGACCTTAGAGCAGATTGGAGAGCTTGGAGACTGATAATTAAGAAGAATGATTAAAAAAAACAGTTGGTGAAGCAGAAGAACATGTCTTAGAGAAGAAAATGAAAAAAAGCTGCTAGGAATGTTAGTGAAAAGGCTACAAACTTCGTAAAAGAGAAAAAGATTTTTCACTAAAATGTTCTTAGTGATAGGTCTTACGAGAATAAGAGTCTCAGACGAAAAAGTTTGGAACAATATGAAAATGAGTCTGGAATAAGATTGACATTAGGATGCTGAAGCCATGATAATGACTGGGGACCCCAGTCTGGGGTCCAGTATAGTTCCGAAACACGAGAGCTTTCAAAGGTCGAGGAAAACATTCTTACGTTTTCATGGGAATTGTCTATGATAGAAAATTCTCATTGCAACATTAAGAATATCTATGTTTATGTCTAGGGACAACTTTTGGTACTCGTTTGGGTGTCCTTATATCAAACAATAAGCTGTGCATAAATTGTGAGTTGATCCCTATTTTGTGGGCTATAATGACAGAATGGTTATTATGATTCAATTATGTTTTCCAGTTGAAGCAGGAGAGGTTGCCAGAAACATTACTTTCTGATAACCCTTCTAAGGCCAAAATAAAACCAAGACATCCTCAAGTAGGTTAGTAGAAGAACAGAAAAACACTTACTCTTCTTTTTAGTCCCGCCAAGCTTTTCAATCTGAGCCAATGTTGGATTCAGGTTGAGCGCCCTCAAACAGTCTCCAAGATAGAAAGCATCAACTGTCTCGTTTCCATCAAAATCGTAAATAGAGAAGGCAAATTTTGCCCCTGAAATACAATTGTTCATAATAATTTTAAAAGAATAACCTGTTGGTTCTAGAAATATGCCACTCGAAAAAATAACATCCTCTGGTCAATGCTCGCTTCAAACAGCAGGCCATTCGTGATAATTATCTGGTTCAATAATTACAGTTATTTATAAAACATTAATTAACGGCAAGTACAAAACAAAATTTCTTGAGTGCAAGCGGAACTTTAAAAATGAAATTTTAAGCGATAAAAATATCAATAGAATTTAGTTTGTATGCTCATTTCAAATTTTCAAATATTTTCTCAGAGTAACCAGTTTAAGAAAACTTACTGAATCTTAGAAAAGGTGAAAGCAAATGGCCTATTTTCACGAGGATACCATATGAACCCATGTTCACCTCCTATCACCATGGAAACTACGCTTTATTGCACAAAAAGGTGAATTTCTCCATCCAGTTCTACTCTGGTCTAAGGAAGATTTGAATTACAGTGCTTCGTCAAGTTCAACAAGAGATGGATGATTGGAGAATGGAATCAAAAACATGATTTCGTTGTAAAAAGCCAGTGCAATTACACAAGTGTGCATGGATGTCCGAATTTCATCCAACTCTCATCTACTTGAAAGTACCCTTAGTCGGTGTGTCAAATGTCAATTCCTAGTCAGCGTCAGTGTATCTCAAAGCCAGACACAAAACATGTCAACCCTATCTAAAATCTTTTGTCTTCCCTGAGAAAAATTAAGATGCATTTTTATTTGTCTTTCGCTTTCCCCAGCGTCAATCGTATCGAAAAACTGATCATAAAGTATTGGAAGATGATTTATTTGAATGGAGAGATTGAGTTCTAGTGCCGTGTTTCAAGTAACGGGATTATCCCAATGCAAGTTGCCGTTTTCAGTTTAATTCAACCAGTAATTACAGACAAAAATCTTTAGAGAACAATTCTGAATAGTCAATTCGTTCAAAAATATTGAAAACCATTTACTTTCAGAGGATATTCAGGTGCTACCTAGTTCTTTCCATTTCTAAGAATATTATCACTGTTACATCTGATATTTTTATATGTCACATCTAACATTTGTATACTTCTGAGATAATTGCCGGAAATTGTTCACTAATGTGTCAAACAGTTCGTGGTAACGAACTGTTAGTAAGGAGCGACCCGGCTCAATAGTAACCGAAACTCTAAAAACCGGAATTTTGATAATTCCGGTTTTTAGAGTTTGGATAAGATTGAAACATAAGAAACATCAATTGGATAAGATTTTTATGCTGATTTCAAATATATAAGTTTCATTAAGTTTAGTTTTACCCGTCAAAATCTACGCGACTGAGAAAGTTTGCCTTATTTTCGAAAAAAGAGGAAAACACCCCCAAAAAGTCACAGAACTTTAATGAAAATCACACCATCGGATTCAGCGTATCAGAAATCCCTACTGCGGAAGTTTCAAGCTCCTATCTGCAAAAGTTTGGAATTTTGTATTTTTTGTCAGAAGAAAGATCACGGATGAGCGTTTGTTTTTTTTTTCTTTTTCTTTCCCCAGAGGTCATCGTATCGATCCAGCAGTCCTAGAATATCGTAAGAGGGCGCATTTGAACGGAAATTAAAAGTTCTAGTGCTCTTTTTAAGTGGCCAAAAAAATTAGAGGGCAAATCGGCCCCCTCCCATGCTCATTTTTTTCCCAAAGTCACCCAATCAAAATTTTGTGATATCCATTTTGTTCACCATAGTCGAAAATCTCATAAATATGTCTTTGAGGATGACTTAATCCCCCACAGTTCCCGGGGGGAGGGCTGGAAGTTATGAACTTTGCCCATTGTTTAGATATAGTATTGGTTAGTGGGAAGTATAAAGACGTTTCAGGAGGGATTTTTTTCTGATGGGGGGGGGGGGGGTTGGAGAGGGGGTTACCTGGGAGGATCTTTCCATGGAGGATTTTTCCATGGGGGAAGGGACATTTCTATGAAGGGGGCGCCGGATTTCCCAGCATTATTTTAAAAACGATCAGAAATTAAATAAAAAAACTAGTTTTTTCAACTGAAAGTAAGGAGCAACACTAAAACTTAAAACAAACAGAAATTTTTACGCATATGAGGGGGTTCGTCCCCTAGTCAATACCTCGCCCTTTTCGCTAAAGTTTTTTTTAGTAGTTTCAAAAGAGCTATATATTCTAATTAACCGGCCTTTGTGATTCAGGGGTTTGTGATTCGAACACAATTCGAACTTAAGCGTAAAGAGGAAGGTATCGACTAGGGGACAAACTCCCTATTAAACGTAATAAAACATACGAATATAGAAGTTCGTTACGTAAGTTAATTCGTAAGTTACGTCAGAACAAAATTTCAAGAAAGCCATTTAGCCAAAAAAGTAAAATTAATTCACAAATTTCGTTTTAATTATCTATTTACGGTGAGCCAAAATCAAAACCTGCATTAATTCAAAAGCGTTCAGAAATTGAATAAAAAAAAATAGTTTATTTTAACTCAAAGTAAGGAGAGACATTAAAACTTAAAACGAACAGAAATTATTCCCTATATGAAAGGGGCTGTCCCCTCCTCAATACCTCGCTCTTTACGCTAAACTTTTAATCTGCCATACAACTTTATTTTTTAAAATAATAGAAAACTTTAGCGTAAAGAGTAAGGTATTGAGCAGGGGACAGCCCATTTCATATACAGAGTAATTTCTGTTCGCTTTAATTTTCAATGTCGCTCCTTACTTTCAGTTAAAAAAAACTTGTTTTTTTATTTAATTCTCAAAGGATCAGACAGGCAAGATGTGTTCAATCCCACTTTGATCCTCCTGATGTACTTTTAACCGGTTGATCCTTCCTTTGAGCACTGCTTACCAAATTGAGTTTGGTAATTATCTCAGAGGTGTGAAGACAGCCTCTAGGCGTTACAGAAACTAGGCACGGCTCAGAAAGCAACGTGACAGTGAGTGTGACCTATACGCGTGACAATGATAATATATGCAGTCTATATAAAGTAAAGGATATAGCAAACAATAATTTAAAATTTTCTTATGGTTGACTTCATTTGAATTATAAAAATAAAATTATAAGAGGGTGGCTACTGCTCCCTCTCATCGCGTTGATTTTAGTGATAAAAAGTTAGTTTCTAGTATATAGCAATGGCTGCTGAGGAGAAATGATCAACCACCATATTACCATTAGAGTCTCCTCGGTTAAAATATTAGTTTGAGTTTACTACTTTCATGCGAAAACACTATCTTTTTGTAGCAGTGATCTAAGAAGAAATAGTCAGCCGAAGAAAATAGTCGTAAAAACTTGGTTTACTTTCAACAAAAATACCATAAGAAACTATTTTTTTTTCAAATGAAAGTAAAAACTTGTCGTCGAGACTTGAGTCAAACAGAAATTAAACACGTTGACTCGAGACAAGCACTAGTCAATCGTATATATGGAAGGAGCTCCTACTCCCACTAATCCCCCCTCTATCTACCCCTTTTTTACGTTAGGTTCTAGCTAATAATTTCCAGAGTTTTATTTAGAATGTAACGTTACAGGTAATTAGTAATTGCTGTTTTTTACGTGGATGTTTGTTTTATTCTTTTCTATGTCTCTTAAACGTAAAATCCTCAAAAATTTTGCACCCCCTCCCCTATGGGGTGATGGTAACAATCTTCAAGTAGTGTCCCTGAGTAAAGGATGCCCTGATAATAACTATCCACAAATAGGGGCTTACTACTACTAATGTCAAAAAGTCAAGTGATCTTAATAAAAATCGCTTCATCAGATTCCGCATGTCAGAGAATCATACTGTAGAGGTTAGGCTACAAGCTGAATAGTCAATTCGTTCAAAAATATTGAAATATATACAAAAATGTGCAATTTTGCTGTTTTGCCAGAAGAAAGATCACGGATGTGTTTTTTCAGGAGTTACCTGTTTTATTATTTTTTCTATTATTTTTAGCCCTGACCAATATACATAAGCTTTGGACTTGGCTAATGCATAATCTATTAAATTGACCCTATTCTTCTAAATTCATGTATTGTTTATTTAGAATATAAACAGGTTTACATTTCTGTGTCTTAAGCAGTAAAATATTTTCACCGATATTTTGGCATTTGGTGCTGGCATCGATAAGAACTGGAACGTTTCCGAAAATAAATTTAGCTTGACACTTGGGCTAAGAGGAAGAAGAATCGAATCCAAATAAAGTCATGAACTTTTACTTGGATCAGAGATCAGATTCAGCACAAAAAATGTAAAATATTGAATCGAGGTGTTAAACAAACTAAATAGTCTTAGAAGCTAACTTTACAATTTACCACATGTCGACGGATGATTGACCTAACGTGTCTTAATTTCGGCCGTGTTATTTTACCGATTTCTTTTATCTTAAGGCTCCAAGAATGAATGCTGTAACACAAGAGCAATGTGATAAAGCAATGTTCTAATGCAAAGGCGATGCATAAGAAGTGTAATACCACTTTCCCTTGAGCCAAACGTTCTTTACAAGGTTGCTCCTCCTGGGGCAACTATGAAAGGGTAAATTACCGGAAGCTATAGTGGTTTCAACGGTAGTCGGTAAAATAAGAAAAACTAAGTGAGAAGTTTTATTCTCGAAGAATTGTCAAATAAAACTTAAACTTTGGCAAAAAGAAGCTACAAGTTGAGCGGAGGGAAAGTCCATCCCACTCGCGTTCAGGATAATCTTTATCTATTTTAAGTTTTCAATTCGCTCTTTCCTTTTATTTGATAAAACTGAGGTTTATAACATTATTTTAAAGTAGATACTTCCGTAATTCTTGTGACTTCTTTTTCTTTGTTCCTCGACAAACTTGCATAAAGTCAAGTGAAAATAGTAAAAAGTAAGTGGAACTCCGACCATATCTCCGTTTGTAGTTTTGCCTCCTCATTTCTGCCCCCTTCCCTTACCGACTGATTTCTGGAGCTATGAATGAAAATAGTAAATAACAGTAGTTCGGTGTAACATTTGTTATGTTACATTATTATGTTTGCCATATTCGGCTATATACCAATACTATTTTGATTGGTGACACCTAATAAATTAGTCAGATTGCTTGTTTTTCTTCTTTTCCACACCCTGTATATTTCATCAGATTCGTTCCCTGATAAACACCGCTCAAAGAAATTTTTAAAACTAGCTTTTGTTCCTCACAGTATAGTTGTGATATAGGGGGAGGGGTTTAATGAAGAAAAGGTCCTTGCTGTTGATCTTTTTAGCAGTGAAATAGCCGCAAATTTTGAGTTGGTATGTAATTGTATTAACCCCAGTGGGATTCAAATAATTCTCCCTCTTCCTTAGGTGTGCTCCTGGGTTCTTCTTAATAAGCTTCGCGTGTTTCGATTCTAAGTAGTATATCAATCAAGCTCTTTCCAAAGAGTCAAGTTACTCCATATGGTTCAGATCCAAGGAGTCTATTTCAAAGAGGTAAATTAAAATTGAGCACTGTTAGATTGCTGTGTGTGACGACCTCCAGTGACCTTCGATCCACTTGAATTATCATGTCTTATACACCTTTAAGATCTTCACTAGAAGGAGTCAACATATTCTTTTGATGGAACAGTCATCTCAGGGAGGCGGCATATGGTAAATAGGGATTGAAAACTTACTTAATTTGTTGCATCCTTCACGTGACAGATAAGTACTCGCAAATAGAAGCACTCTGGACGAGCTACATAGTTTACGTTGTGAATTCGACCAATGCCACTCAATTGACTGATTCTTGGTTCCCTTGATCATGTTTTACCATTCTATTTAATGTTTTTGGGTATTTCCCAATAATATTAAAAAAAATTATTTGTTTTCATTTGTTTCAACGCCTGATTATGTCGAAAATACACTTCTAACATTGAGCCTTGTTGTTTAATATCTACCAAATCTTCTTGGGCTTGGCTGATATCTTGTCTTCGGTATAGTCTAGGTAAATGACCATTCCAACTTTGAAAGGCATGGTCCTTTCTTTTAATATAGTGACCAAATAATTTCCAGCATGCTTCGGCTAGTGTAATGTAGCGTCCCTCCACCTGTGTCAGCTTTATTGTAAACCAAACACGCCTGATTTTCAGCAGTCTTTTTTCAAGCGCCATCATTCCCTCTGTAGATGTATTTGTATAAATACTTTATTTAAATTTATCGCCAATCTTTTTCCAAGCGCAATAATACCCTCTGTGCTGTACATGTATTTGTATAAATACTTTACCGGACCTATCCTGCCAACTTATTCAACATTGGTGTGACATTGAATTTTTTTCAGTAAATAAGCCTTATATATGGCGACATGACGATTATCACGTTTAATCGGTGATTATTGGATTTTCTTTGATAAACAGCAAGATCATGTGAAATTTCTTCTTTATTCCTTTCGTCCAGTTATGAGTCACAACGACGGCAATACTTTGGTTTCTTATCTTCCTTTAGACATGTAACTGAAATCTATTGCATGGAAAACTGAAGTGGCACTTCAATTTTCCATTTCTATTCAGTTCAGTTTCCAATTTCATTTGTGTTGATTTTAAATAAAAAGTGAAACAAAATAACATAAAAGAAACGGCTGTGTCACAGAATTGTCGTTGAGACCCATAAACAAAAATTTATCATTTTCATGCAGAACGGCTCTCACTTCACTGCTACAACAACCACTACTCTGTTCTATTAATCATTGAACTGGCATTTAGGTTTAACTCCTCGTACGGATTGTGAATGATCCACTTTATACTAATTCTCTTAATAAGGGATCATCGGCACTTGGAATTTCAGCTAAAATTGCATCATCAGTTTCAACTAGGTTATTGATTCGATCACCAGGACTCAGAATCAATAGTATGATCGATGAATTCAATTGTGTGAACGTATGTTGCCACTTTTACAAATATCTTTCGCTTATCCAAATCATTGATTATTTCATCAATTTTTTTTCATAATTTGAGCAATGAGATCGGGATGTTCTTGAGTGGACTGCTCTATAATAAATTCATTATTATCATATATAATATGTGCTGCTTCAGTAATTACTGGCCACCATAGTTATGAAGAAAGGGGTCCCAAAACCGGCTATTAATAGCAATGGCATCGTCAAAACATTTAGCATAGTAGTGTGTTGATCCGGTGACTGATGACGGTAGTATTACTTGTTCACCAACAACTACATTCTGTTTCGCAGCTGAGTCGTTGCTAAGTCATGTGAGACCTATGTAGTTTTGGCCATATAAGATATTGCTGATAAGATATTGTTCACTAAGTCGTTCACCAAAATGTAACACATTAAAACCTATCGGATGCACTTCAGGTGTTACAGCTTGCAGAGAAAAGCTTTCTTGTGTTCATGTCGAAAAGCGATAGGATACTGAACTAATTCAATCTAAGTTAGATATGGACTTCTTGCATATGGCATACGAAATGATATATACACGGTCTATCCTAAAACGCCAGCTGGTTAAAATAACAGGCAGGTAAAGGGCTCCATACGATAGGCCGGTATTTTTTAAACTGACAAAATTTTTGCCACGTTGTTTTACAATCATTTTATTTGACGGAAAACTATGGCCAGCATTGACAGTAAGAACTGCACATAATTCATTACATGCAGAAGGGTTGAAACGCCTATAACCCACGCCAACTGATATGGTAGTTAGCTGCATGCTTTGAGGTTTATGTGCCAGTGAAGCAGCATGTTGATTTTCATCATTCTCTACTTCTTGCATTTTCATATAACCTTTGGTATAATTGTTTGTGTCTCACAATATTTATTCCAACAGAACCATATTAGGTTTGCAATGCACTCCAGATATTTTGTTTCTCTTTTCTTCTTCTCCGCTTTTTCTGTTTCCTTGTTAGCTGGCTTTTGTTGATTGTGGTTTGTGTGTTTGGATAAGGGATCCGGAAGTGGGCATGAAATATCCGGCTGTATTTATTTGTTTTTGCTCAGAGCCATAATAAGAATTTGCTGTTGTTCCTCGAATTTTTTTTTTTCATTTTATTAATAGCAAGATCAATTTACTTTTACAGTCTGTATGTATGAAAAAGGCGCTTCAAGGAAGTATGAAACAATCTAAAAAAAAACAACTGAGTTTATAGTTTATTTTACATTTATTTATTAGGAGTGGAGTATTGACAATACTTTTTTGATATTCAATATATAAATGAGCTATTTAAGCTAGAAATCTATTCTTAAGGTGTAAAAACGATTCTTAAGCGTTTAACTATGTCTATGAAGTGAAAAGAACTTACTTTCGACGTCACGAGCGCTTAGGTCAGCCTGAAAAAGAAAAGAACATTAAACAAGTATATATATTCAAGGGGAGCATACTTGAGTAGAGGGAATTTAATGAAAGAACTTCAAGAATATATACTTTAATTCTTGTAAAATCAAACTGAGTCACATTAAAAAAAATTATAATGAAGTTAGAATAGATTTAAGATGTAGACTGTTATAATATTTTGTTGGAAAAATGGAACAATCACAGGAATGATCAAGGCGACTTTTATAAAACCCATATTGAGCCAAAGAATCTCATTTTTTATTTCCACTGAATGTTTTGCCTTTAAATAGAATTTCTAAGCTTCTTATGTCTAAATATGTTCCATAGAAAACTGTTATGCGACTTGAAAGACATGATGTATCTTTTTATTATTCTATCACTCACTTCAAGTGAACCACTCAACTACTCAATAAGCGCTTGATTACAGGTCAGTCGCTTTGGGGGGGGGGCTGATAGAAACATGGAGAATGGGTTAATTTCATAAGAACATACTATTTAAAATACGAGTCAAGATGTGGGAAACACATGTGAGTTCTAGGTTGTTCTGTAAAATTAATGGTTTTGTTTTTAATACACTTTATAAAAAATGGCCAGAAACTGAACAAGATCATAGAATAAGAATCTATGAGTTAAACTGCTATCGTTATTTCTATAAAGTTAAAACAAATACAGTAAAAAAAAAACATCTGTACCGATTATTTCGCCACAAAAAAGCTGTTTGATTTCTTTTGCAGGATAATACATGCCATTTATATTACAACTTTATTCAACAAATCGCCTTGTAAATCGCGCAGTCTGATTTGACAATTTAACGTTAGTTATGTGTAACTTGTGTGCAAAATTGTTTTAAGTTCCAAGGCCCATCTTCGTACAAGAGGGTCGTAGACCAGGACTTCGACTCAACTTGGTCTTTAAACCCATGTTTATTTTCCCCTGGTTGCGTACTAGGTTTCACCTTTGAGTGGCAATTTTTAGAAACATAATGTTAAATTTCTTGCTTATATTGCTCAAACGGAATTACTGCCCACTAGTTTTCTTCTTCTTCTTGTATATAAGACTGGTGTTTTTGATGATAAAATAAAGAAAGGTTGCAGACACAGCAGACGGATGGAACGACTCTGAAAACAGTCTGTGAAAAAAACAGAAGATGAGTTAGGGAGGAAAATTTAAAAAGCAGGTAGGATTATTAGCAAAACGCTTTAAGCCAGGTAGAAGACAGAAGGGTTTTGAATAAGAGTTTTCTGGGATTGTTCATTTTCTTAATGATTATCTGAAATTTACTTTAAATTAGTGGAATTTATATCATATGTTCAGGAGGATGCGAATTTTTTTGAGGATTATTGTAGCTACCCAATAACGCAAGGCCCAGCGAGAGTAAAATATGTTGAAATTTGATGTATTTAAAAAATAGTGTTATATTTTTTATTTTTTGTTATTTATGTAAATGTAGTGAAAATTGTTTTAAAGTGTTTTAAGAAAATTCAAAGTATTTTAAAGTAAAAAAATCTATATGAATTGTAAATTTGTATTTAATGTTATATGTTATAGGCCCAATGAACGGCAGCAGCCCTTTGCCGTCGTGGGGAGCTAGAATGAGACTTTTGAAATTGTTGTATGGTGAATTAATGGAGACAGAATCGTATGAATGGGGAAATTGTTAAAAAAAAATGTTTTAAGGAAAAACGTGGATAAAATGTACTAGGAGAGAAAAAATTATGTATCTGAGGAATTATAAAAGTGGAAAGCTATGGAATGTCGAGTTAGAGGTAAGATAGATAGGTAGTAAAGTGAAGGAAATAATAGTCAAACGGGGATAAATTAGATAACAAATAAGCATGGAGTCTTAGATAAAAAAAGGAGAAAGAGACAGGATTGATTTTTATTTTATTTTCAGGAGTACGAAAAAAAAAACAATAACCAGTTTCATTCTATCCCTCACATGAAGTATCAGCAGCCCATCATCAAGGAAACGGAAAAGAAGAGGAAACCAAGAAAGGAGGACCAAATACCGCTGGATAAAAGAAAGAAAAGAAGAAGAATTTCAAATATGCGTTTGAAAAGGATTTTGTAGATTTTCAATAGTATAGCTTTAAAAAAAAAAAAAAAAAGCAAAACATTTTAAATCAGGTAGAAGAGAGAAGGGATTGGAATAAAAGGCTTCCGAGATTAGTCTTTCGAGAATAAGAGGACAGTGAGGGAAACAGAGAAGTTGTTGAAGTATATGATGTGTGAAATAATGGAATGCTAGTAAGATGTGTAAGAAGTAAGAAAGTGAAAAAAGTAATAAGTCTGCAATTGTCCCAGCTAAAAGCAGGAACGGAGCCTCAGCTAGTGTTACAGAAAACGTTAAGGAGAGACGGAGATAAAGTTTTAACAAAACATAAACAACGACCAAGTTGCATGAAATGATATAGAAAATAATGAGAAAATTCTAGACCATTTGAAAATGAAGGAAAAAAAAATTTCACGGAAGCTGTGAAGAGAATGGGGTGCAGGAGGATAGCACGCAGCTTCATTGACTTCAGCTGACTTAATGCTGCAAAAGATTACTATTAGCAATAATCTAAGTAATACTAATGGTAGTGGACATACATTTTAAAAATATCTATAATTTAATTTTGTCTTTTAATAATGCAGAGAAAAGAAGACACCATCCCTTGAAGGGAGTTTTGTGAAAACAGTATACTTATCCCTCATTGTAACGACGGATGACAGCCAGTTGTCAAACAGTTCGTGGTAACAAACTGTAAGTAAGGAGCGACCCAACTCAATAGTAACCGAAACTCTAGAAAACGGAATTTTGATACCAATAGATACATCAAAAGAATTGGATTGTTATGCTGATTTCAAATATATAAATTTTATTAAGTTTATTCTTACCCAGCAAATGTTACGAGCCTCAGGAAGTTTTTCTAATTTTCGAAAAAAGGGAGAAACACCCCCTAAAAGTCAATTGATCTTAATGAAATCACACCATCAGATTCATCGTATCAGAGAATCCTAATGTACAGTTTTCAAGCTCCTATGCAAAAATTTGGAATTTTGTATTTTTTGCCAGAAGAAAAATCGCGGATGCATGTTTATTTGTTGTTTTTTTTTTCCTAGGGGTGATCGTACCGACCCAATGGCCCTGGAATGTTAGAAGGGGGCTTATTTGAATGGAAATTAAAAGTTCTATTGCTATTTTTAAGTGACTGAAAAGATTGGAGGGCAACTAGGCCCCCTCTCCCACCTCTTTTTTCCCAAAATCGGCTGATCAAAGTTTTGAGATATCCATTTTGTTCATCATAGTTGAAAGGCCTAATAACTATGTCTTTGGGTATAAAATGCCCACCCCCCACAGCCCCAGGGGAAAGATCTTGAAGTTATAAAATTTGTCCATTGTTTACGCATAGTATTTTGTTATTGGGATGCGTGCATACATTTTCGGGTGGGAGGACAAATTTTCTGCTGTTTTTTTTTCCACAGGGGAATTTTTCATAGATAGGGAAATTTCCAGAGAGTGAACTTGGGAGTGAACTAGGGAGTCAGGGGAAATTATACACTGCGGGAATTTGCAAGAATTCTAATACAAAATTATTTTTATATGTCTTGCTTTCTCTTTTCTGTCTCAATTTTACGCGCGGAGTGGTTAAGAGTAATTATCTGGGGTAAATTTTAACCATTGAATTGTTTAGAGGATATTTCCGTGTGGAAGGGGTTTCTCTGTGGAGGTGGAGCCAGATTTCCTGGTAATATTGAAAAAACGATCAAAAATCAAATAAGAAAACAAGTATATTCAACTGAAAGTAAGGAGTAACATTAAAACTTTAAACCAACAGAATTTTTTACGTATATGAAGGGGATTGCACCCTCCTCAACACCTCGCTCTTTAGGCTGAAGTTTGAATTTAGTACCAATTCTTTAAGAATGACTCATGGAACACAAGGGCCGTTTAATTAGAACAAAAAGAAGCTTTATTAGAAACACTAAAAAACTTTAGCGTAAAGAGTGAGGTGTTGAGGAGGGGTCAACCCCTTCAAATACGTAATAATTTCTATTCGTTTTAAGTTTTAATGTTGCTCCTTACTTTCAGTTGAAAAAACTTGTTTTTTTAATTTAATTACATAAAAACCAAGCGTGCACAGCAAGCCCTGTTTATGTGCAAAGCCCATCAAGTTTTGTTAAATTGGTTATATTTTTCTTTTACTTTCTTTTGATCTTTCTCTTTTATCGCTTAATCTGTTCCATATGATTATTCAATCTGCCCATGAAGGAGAAAAAAAATTATTCCACATAAAATAAGAAATGATCATGTTTGTCGCATGGTTCTTTTCTCATTTGTTTCTCTTAAGCTTACTCAGTGTTTTAAATGAGCTTACTGACTTTGTATGTTCCATAACGAGCCAAGAGCATTAGGGTGCCTTACAGGTTCTGCATACATCATTTTTGGTGACAGAACAAGAAAATCTTGGGAATAAAGTCAGGGTAAGAATAAAAAGCTTGACTATTGAATACTCAGTGTTTTTATCAAATGACTTACCTGTTAGGAGGGATTGCAATAAAATTAAATTTCTGCAGCTGAAGGAAAGAAAAACCTGTTGATAGATTTTTAGGATTTTACATAGGTTTAATACAACATACTCTTATTGATCGTTTCATAAAGGTGGGCTGAGTGTCAAGGCCCTCCTAGCTTAATGTTGGTTTATTACGACTTTCTTTATCCAGCATATCAATATCATAAAGCGTAAAAAAGCCAAATGCGAGGGGAATTTTGAAGGCTTTGAGCCTTTCTTTAACTAAAAATAAAAATTAGCTATTATATTTTTTAAACACCGATGTTTCAATTGTAGCCATGATAGTTTATAAAATCGAGAAATCGATGCGGGAGAGGAGCTTCCTTCCTCAGGCCCCCCTTCCATCTGGGCGACCCTTCTGATTATTATTCATTAGCGTTGATACAACTTAATTTGTATCATTTACTAATCGATGATTTCAAAAAATTATCATAGAGGGAATATGGCTTAAAGAGGAGTTATACGGGGTTTTTCATACTCATCATTTTCATGCCGTTTCAGTTATCAATGTCGTAATGCTTGTACTGCCAGTTTCAATTCAATGAGTCGTGGACATTAATCTTTGGTTTCAGATGCTCAGAAACCATTTATGACAATTTGTATATCTTGTGGTATCATATATATATATATATATATATATATATATATATATATATATATATATATATATATATATATATATATATATATATATATATATATATATATATATACATATATATATATATATAATAAGGGTTTTTATTTAAATCAAACAATTAAATAAATCAACCACTAGAAGCAAACTTGTTTAGGCTATACGCCCTTCAAAAATAAACCCTGATATATACATCGCTATCAACAATGTAAAACAATAAAGAAATAAAAAAGAAAACAGAAAAAAAAAGCACGGCACAACCTCCTCCAACTTGAGTGCATAACCTAAAATAAAAAACCAAACTATAACTAATTATCACCGTTCTCTCACTACCACCCTCACACAACCACCATAAAAAATAACCAAAATACAACTGAGAGACCACTCAAGAGAAAGTCGCTACGATAAATTATCAAACAGTTCGTGGTAACGAACTGTAAGTAAGGAGCGACGCGGCTGAATGGTAACCGAAACCCTAGAAAATGGGATTTTGATACCAATAGATACATCAAAGGAATCCGATTTTAATGCTGATTTGAAATATATAAGTCTCATCAAGTTTAGTCCTACCCATTAAAAGTTACGCGCCTGAGAAAATTTGGCTGATTTTCGAAAAAAGGGGGAAAGACCCCCTGAAAGTTGTAGAACCTTAATGAAAATCCCACCATCATATTCAGCGTATCAGAGAACCCTACCGTAGAGGTTTCAAGCTCCTATCTACGAAAATGTGGAATTTTGCAGTTTTTGCCAGATCACGGATGCGTGTTTATGTGTTTTTTTGTTTTTGTTTTTTTTTTCCAGGGGTGATCGTATCGACCCAGTGGTCCTAGAATGTCGTGGGAGGTCTCATTCAAACTGAAAATAAAAGTTCTACTGCCCTTTTTAAGTGACCAAGAAAATGGAGGGCAACTGGGCCCCCTCCCACGCCATTTTTTCCCAAAGTCACCAGATCAAAATTTTGAGACAGCCATTTTGTTCAGCATGGTGGAAAATATGATAAATATGTCTTTTAGGATGACTTAATCCCCTGAAGTCTCCGGGGGGAGGGTTGAAAGTTATGAACTTTACCCAATGTTAACATATAGTATTGGTTATTGGCACGTATACAGACGTTTTCAGGGGGGATTTTTTCTGGTAGTGGGGGGGGGGGTTATGTGGGAGGATCTTTAAAAAGGAGATCAGAAATTAAATAAAAAAAAACAAGTTTTTCAACTGCAAGTAAGGAGCAACATCAAAACTTAAAACGAACAGAAAATATTAAGTATATGATTGGGTTCACCCCCTAGTCAATACCTCGCTCTTTAAGCCAAATATTTTTTAGTACTTTCATAAGAGCTTTTTATTCTAATTAACTGCCTTTGTGATTAAGGGGTCATTTTAAAGAATTGGAACAAAATTCGACATTTAGCTTAAAGAGCAAGGTATTGGCTAGGAGGCGAACCCCTTAACATACGTATTAAAAATATATGAATATAGAAGTTTGTTACATAAGTTAATTCGTTACATAAGTTACGTATATTTATTACTAATAAAAACGTTCTTAAATAAAATTAAACAAGTTTCGAGAAAGCCATTTAACCAAATAAAAGTAAAATTAATATGCAAATTTTGTTTTGATTATTCATGTACGGTGAGCCAAAATTAAAACCTGCATGCATTCAAAAACGTTCAAAAAATAAATTAAAAAAATAAGTTTTTTTTTTGATGAAAGTAAGGAACGACGTTAAAACTTAAAACGAACAGAAATTATTCCGTATATGAAAGGGGCTGTCCCCTCCTCAACGCCTCGCTCTTTACGCTAAAGTTTGACTTTCTCACAACTCTATTTTTTTATACAATAAAAAACTTTTTTTCAAAGGAAATTCAAAGGGTTAGTGCCCTTTTTAAAGTCAAAAGTGATTGGAGGGCACCTAACCCCCCTCCACGCCCACCTTTTCCCCAAACACATCCAATCAAAATTTTGAGATAGCAATTTTGTACAAGGTAGTTGAAATTCTGGAAATTAGGTCTTTGACGATGGAGGGCGATTGGATGAAAGTTATTGGAGGCCACCTAACCCCCCTCTCACGCCCACCTTTTCCCAAACACATCCAATCAAAATTTTGAGATAGCCATTTTGTTGAACGTAGCTGAATGTTCTGGAAATTAGGTCTTTGACGATGGCAAACCCACCCCCCACATCCTCAGGACAAGGGTTGTAAGTTATGCCCTGGGGGAATATAATGTTTTTTAGAAAGCGTTGATGTAGAAACTTCAAAAAGGGATCATTAGATTGGAAGTTGAAATGGCTAGTGCCCTTTTTAATAGTCGAAAGTAATCGAAGGTCAACTAACACCCCGTTCACGCTCACCATTTACCCAAACACATCCAATAAAAATTTGAGATTGCCATTTTGTTCAAAGTAGTTCAAAGATCCGGAAATTATATCTTTGAGGATGACACTTCTCTCACAGCCCTCAGGGTAAGGGCTGTAAGCTATGTCCTGGGGGCAAATAAAGTTTTGGTTGAAAGCTTTGTCGTAGAAACTTGAAAAATGGCTCATTCGATTTGAAATTCAAAGAGCTAGTGCCCTTTTTAATAGTCGAAAGTGATTTGAGGGCAACTAACCCAACTCTCACGCCCACCTTTTCCCTAAACACATCCAATCAAAATTTTGAGTTAGAAATTTTGTTCAACGTAGTTAAAAATTTTAGAAATATAGTCTTTGAGGATGTTAACCCCCTCAGAGCCCTCGGGGCAAGGGTTGAAAGGTATGCCCTGGGGGCATGTCAGGTTTTATAGGTAGTGATGTTGAAGAAACTTCAAAAAGGGCTCATTTGATTGGAAATATGTAGGGCTTGAAAGTTATGCCCTGGAGGCATATCAGGTTTTTATTGAAATCTTTGTCGTAGAAACTTGAAAAAGGGCTCATTCGATTTGAATTTCAAAGGGATAGTACCCTTTTTAATAGTCAAAAGTGATTGGAGGGCATCTAACACATCTCTCAAACCCCAGCATTTCCCCAAACACATCCAATCAAAATTTTGAAATGGTCATTTTGTTCGACGTAGTTAAAAAGTCCGGAAATTATGTTTTTGAGGATGACATTCCCCCAAAGCCTCAGAGAGTTATAAGTTATGCCCTGGGGGCATATAAGGTTTTTTTTATAGAAATCGTTGTTGTAGAAAATCCAAAAATGGAAATCTGAAATTGCTATGTGCCCATTTTAATAGTCGAAATTGATTGGAGGGCAAGTAATCGCCCTCTCACGCCCACCATTTCCCAAAACACATCCATTTTGATGAGTGGATCAACTAGTGCATTTTGATAAGTAGGGCTCAAAACCCCTATGCCTTCCCAAGGCCAAAACATAATTTGCACTTTACTGAAAAAAAAAATACAAATGAATGTGCATTGTCAGTTTAATATACATATGCTGATATTTAGAAATCAAAATGGAAATATTATTTGATTTATTAAAATTTAATATTATTTGATCTATTAAAATTTAATATTATTTAATTTATTAAAGTTGAATAATGTTAATAAAGTGCAAATTATGTTCTGGCCTTGGGATGGCATAGGGTTTTGAGCCATACTCATAATAATTTCCGCTCGTTTTGAGTTTGATTCAGTTATTTATTGTAATTTCTGTACGTTTTCGGTTTCATTTATTTATCGATGCTTATTTGTGGTAGTTTCACGCTTGGTAGATTTTTTGATTTTATCTTTGCTCTTTTTTGGTTTACTGGGGTTCTTTACTTTTCTTAGAAAAACTTATTTTGTGGAAACAGTTTTTTGTAGTTAATTCTTAAACAAAGGAGCTATGGAAGACAAATTTTGGAAAAAAAAACACTATTTTTACCTCTGGAAGATAAGTAAAAAATCTTCCTCAGCCTTTTGACATGCTCAAGTTTTATATCAAAACTTTACTAGGGTCATCACCGTGGCTTGCAATATCTTTGTGCACAGGCTTATCATGCAATCGTTTGCTCCGAACTTTTTTCAACTTGGCTCCTCGGCTACTCTTCTATTTTTTGTTTTTAATTCATCCACCATCACTACTATTAATACCGCCCATGTCCAGTTAACTTATCCACTTTATAAATTTTATCATTACTTAATATTAACCTTTCAACCTCATTTATGCATAGTTTAAGTGGTCTTCTTGACATAAATTTTCAAACCTATTCTTAAGCTTTGGACTATCAAAACCTCCAAAAATTTCTTTACTTCGCCAAAATTTTTATCTAGGAGGCTCAGATCATCTAGACCATGTTCTCAAATAGTCTTTGTAGTTTATTAGGACACACTCTGTCAAAACAAATTCTGTAAATAGGAATAGGACACCACCCTGCTTAAATCCTTATTCCACGCCAAACCAACTACAAACCACCCTTTCTACCTTAGGAACTTAACTACAGCTATTCTATCAGCTGTGTCAAATACCTGTTCGTAATCTATAAAACTGAGGACAAAAGAGGCCTGATGATTCGAAGAATTTTTAATTATTAACCTAAGAGCGAAAACTTGGGCAACACATCCTCTCCCACTTCCTAAGACCACACAGTTCTTCTTTTAAAGATTGATTTGTAGCTTCTATTTGTCTAAGAAGTATCATCACGGTAAATATTAGGCTTCCTATACAAATCACGCTTAAACCTCAATAATACCACACTCACTCTTATCATCTATCGTATACAGAGGTTTAACTAAAGCTTTCCTAAAATCACTAGGTACACCCTTATTTCAAAAATAACATTTACAATTCAGAATAAATTTATTTCTGGTACTAGAAAATATAGTTTGAACATAAAAGCGAAGTTTGGATTTTGCAGCAATTTGACCAATTTCGTATTCTGTGTTATTCTAAAATCTGGTGTGTGCTTGATTCCCTTAGAATCAAACCTGCATGTCAGTATTGGCTAATGCATATCAAATATGAATTGAATTTTACTGATTTATATAGCCTATATTTAAGAGCCTAGGCTATACATGGACACTAAGCTAGAAACTAGTAATTTCATAGGTTTAAAATTTAAGTAGTATAGCCTACTTCTTGAAACTTTCATTTTAGGCTTGGGCAATAATATAGAAGTAAAAAAAACTTAAATAGATACATTTTCGGCATTCCCTAAGGAAATAATAAAATGTTAGCACGGCGTTGTCACATTGGCAAACCTTAATCGCGCTATTGTGTTCCATCCAGCTTTAGTGGGACTCGTATTTATGTTCCACATTTTAAATTACAACACTTAATCATTAAAAAAATCGACAAAAACATCTACCATGGCGGGAAAATATCCTGGTCGAAATCTGAAGAGAAACTGTTAGACCTCGGAGTGACAAGAGCTATTTCCTAGACCCTGGAACTAAAGTCAAATGAAACCTAAGGTGGGTGCCAAAAATACGAGAGAATGCGAAGCTCTAACTGGGGATCTGTGCCATATCGAATAACAAAAATAGGATATCATCTTGGCACCTGGCCGCATTAGCATAAATGCAATTTTTCTCGATGATTAATCACAATGCAATATGTATTATCTTGTGGGCTCATAGCAGGGATACGATCTGAGGGAGACAGGAAACACTGAGCCTCCCCAGGTTCTTAATATTCGGCTGCAAATCCTTTGAAAATGGATGTCTAATAAAGACTTAGACAATTTTTGGTATTAGTCTGCTAATTTCAGGAATGAATGTTGAATATTTCTCTCTGCCATAATAGCCATTTGGGTCAGAACAACAGTCCGTATAGTCTCATCGTCATAAGAGTCAAAATACACAAAATTATATTAAAAAGCATTAATTTGGATAAAGAGAAGGGTTTGTACAGTCCTGTTCCAGAACAAAACTCTTGTATTTTATTAATAGTTTTTATTGGTTTTATTCTTACGAGAGGGTGCCAGATTTTCCTTCAAATTATCATAAATTACACTGTGGTGGGCAGCTCATACTTAGAATACCTGAATATGCATTACAGCACGAGATCCCTTGGTGTTTAGGTGAGTGTAAGGGGTGGATTTATCAAGAGAATTAATTTTAAAAGCTTAATTAAAAGCTTTCCACAAAATAAGTTTTTTTTTAAAGTAAAGAACTCCATTAAACCAAAAATGAACAAATAAAGAATCAAATAGTCTACCAAGCATACAACTACCACAAATCAGTATCAATAAATAATTGAAACCCAAAACGAACAGAAACTACAATAAATAACCGAGTCAAACTCACAAACGAGCAGAAATTAACATGAATAGGGTTCAAAACCCTAGGATTTCTAAAAGCCAGAATATAATTTGTACTTTACTGAAACAAATTCAAATGAATTTGCATTGTCAGTTTAACATACACATGCTGATATTTATTCCGTAAAATTTTAATTAATTTTTGTTTTCTTAAAGTTATAAAAGTGATAACATTTAAAAGATTTTTTTCAGTAAAGCGCAAATTATATTCTGGCTTTTACCATTCCCAAAAATTTATATCTATGATCTTTCATAGTCTGGATACACTTACACTCTTTTGATTTAGTGAAATATTAAGAGCGGCCGAAAGTTTGAGCTTAATACCCTCAGTCGTTCTTGGTATATTGCTGAGATGTCTTATTGGCACCCAGCGTACAAACAGTGCGTTTTGATTTAATTTCAAAACAACATTTAGTTTTAAAGCATAATGGGCAAATTACATAGCTGGGGGGGGGGGGTTGACCTACCTAATAACCGTAGAGATATAGTTACTAGACCATTCAGCTATGCTGAGGAAAGTGAGTATCTTAAAATTTGGTTGGAAGTGTTTGCAAATTTTGAGCTAAAGAGGAAGGTTGAGTGCCTTCCAATTCGTTTTTACTCTTAAGAGGGTACTAGAACTTCTAATTTTCGATAAATTAGCGCCTTTAAAATATCAATGATATTACTAGCTATGATAGAGCATCGCTGCCTTTCTCCTTATATGCCCTTTACTGCTTATATGCCCTTTTAATACCTGCATACATATAGTTTTTTCGTTTAATTGAAACTCCCCCTAAAAGTTCCTTATACACAGAGTGTCTTCTAGCTTGTTTAAAATCCGCAGCCTAAGAAGATATGAAGGTGACATTTTCAGAATCTATTTCTGTTGTATGAATGACAACCTACCATCCATATGCAGGTTGTCAAAAGGGTATATCAGCAATATCTTAGAAACAATTTTGTGCGTGAAATTAAAACTTACATCGCTTGTTGTGGGGGATGTTGAACTAACCAAAAGACAGTATTTGCATCCTTTATACCACTGCTTCTACTCCTACTACTATTACTACTGCTAACATTATTATTACTGCCACTGCTGCTACTAAAGTTAAGACTACTACTATTAACTGTGCTCCTACTGCTACTACTATAACTACTTGTGCTACTGCTAATACTAATAAACCTAAGGGTATTAAGGCGAAAATTTTGGGTAATATTGTAACTGTATTGAAATAAATCGAAACACACTATGCCCACATAGGTTGTCAAGAGGCCGTATCAGGAATACTTCAGGGCCGGTTGATGTATTTTTCTGTGATACATTCGTATATTGCGTACTTTTCGTCTGTATGGATTGGTACTTGTCCCTCAATACTTCGCCCAACACGTGTTTGGGCAAAAATGATCTAATGGCAGAATAATGCCATTAGATCATTTTGCGGAATAGGGAACCGGGATTCGCTCAGGTCATTGTATTGTATAATTAATATAATACCTGCTGCTGGATTGCGTGGTTTTTATACACTGGTTTTTGTGTATAATTAAATAAAAAAAAGCAAGTTTTTTAAACTGAAAGTAAGGAGCGACATTAAAACTTTAAACGAACAGAAATTATTCCGTATATGAAAGAGGTTGTCCCCTCCTCAACGCCTCGCTCTTTACGCTAAAGTTTTTTATTGTTTTAATAAATATAGTTGTGAGACTGAGTCAAACTTTAGCGTAAAGAGCGAGGCGTTGAGGAGGGGACAGCCCCTTTCATACACGTAATAATTTCTGTTCGTGTTAAGTTTTAATATCGCTCCTTACTTTCAGTTTAAAAAACTGTTTTTTTTTAAATTTAATTCTGATCGTTTTATAGTTAACGCAGCTTTTATTTTGGCACACCGTTATTGAATAAGTAAACAAAATTTGAATAAAAATTTTACTCTTCTTTTGCTAAATGGCTGTCTCCTAATTAGGTTCTGACGTAATTTACAAATTAACTTACGTAACGAACTTCTATATTCGTATATTTTTCTTCTGGCAAAAAATACGTTGCAGATATAGTTGCAGATTTTTGCAGATATGAGCATGAAACCTATGTAATAGAGTTTTGTGATACGCTGAATCTGACGGTGGGATGTTCATTAAAATGCTTTCACTTGTAGGGGATGTTTCCTCCCTCTTTAAAAAATCAGGTAAATTTTTTCAAGCTCGTAGCCTTTGATGAGTAATACTAAACTTAATAAAATTTATATATTTAGAATCAGCATTATAAGCCCATTCTTTTGATAAATTTATTGACATCACAATTCCGTTTTTAAAAGTTTCGATTACTATTGAGCCGTACCGCTTGTTTTTTTATTACGTATATGTTATTACGTATATGATGGGGTTCTCCCCTTAGTCAATACCACGCTCTTTACGTTAAAAGTTAAAAAATTTTAATTCACAAACCTCTGAATCACAAAGGCCGTTTAATTAGAATAGATAGCTCTTTTGAAAGCACTAAAAAAAACTGTAGCGTAAAGAGCGAGGTATTGACTTGGAGGAGAACCCCCTCATATACGTAATAATTTCTGTTCGTTTTAAGTTCTAATGTTGCTTCTTATTTTCAGTGCAAAAAACTTGTTTTTTTTTAATTTAATTTCTGATCGTTTTTTAAATAATGCTTGGAAATCCGGCACACCCTTCATAGAGATGTCCCTTACCCCAAAGAAACATCCTCCACGGAAAGATTCTCCCGAGTAACCCCGGCCTCCAGCCCCCCCCCCCCCACCAGAAAAAAAATCCTTCCTGAAAATGTCTGTATGCTTCCCAATAACCAATACAATATGTAAGCAATGGGCAAAGTTCATATCTTTGAGCTCTTCCCCTGGGAACTGTGGGGGATTAAGTCATCCTAAAAGGATGACTTAATAGGGAAGTTTTTAAAAGGAAGTTTTTTAGTTAATGCAGCTTTTATTTGCATAAAAATTTTACTTTTCTTTTGCTAAATGAATGTCTTTACAAATTAACTTACGTAACTAACTTCTATATTCGTATATTTTTCTTCTGGCAAAAATTCAAAGTTGCAGATTTTTGCAGATATGAGCTTGAAACCTATGTAATAGGGTTTTCTGATACGCTGAATCTGACGTTGTGATTTTCATTAAAATTCTTCCTCTTGTAGGGGATGTTTCCCCCTCTTTAAAAAATCGAGTAAATTTCCTCAGGCTTGTTGCCTTTGATGAGTAATACTAAACTTAATAAAATTTATATATTTAGAATCAGCATTATAAACACATTCTTTTGATACATTTATTGACATCAAAATTCCGTTTTTAAAAGTTTCGATTACTATTGAGCCGTATCGCTTGTTTTTTTATTGTTTTTTTTATTACGTATATGTTATTACGTATATGAGGGGGTTCTGCCCTTAGTCAATACCACGCTCTTTACGTTAAAAGTTAAAAAAAAATTTGATTCACAAACCTCTGAATCACAAAGACCGTTTAATTAGAATAGATAGCTCTTCTGAAAACACTAAAAAAAAAAGAACTGTAGCGTAAAGAGCGAGGTATTGAATTGGGGGCGAACCCCCTCATATACGTAATAATTTCTGTTCGTTTTAAGTTCTAATGTTGCTTCTTACATTTCAGTTGCAAAAAACTTGTTTTTTTTTTAATTTAATTTCTGATCGTTTTTTAAATAATGCTTGGAAATCCGGCACCCCCTTCATAGAGATGTCCCTTACCACAAGGAAACATCCTCCACGGAAATATTCTCCCCAGTACCCCCCTCCTCCCGCCCCCCACCCCCCCCGAAAAAAAATCCTTCCGGAAAATTTCTGTATGCTTCCCAATAACCAATACAAAATGTAAGCAATGGGCAAAGTTCATATCTTTGAGCTCTTCCCCTGGGAACTGTGGGGGATTAAGTCATCCTAAAAGACATATTTATTAGATTTTTGACTATGCTGAACAAAATTGATATCTGAAGATTTTGTTTGGGTGACTTTGAGAAAAAAATTAGCGTTGGAGGGGGCCTAGTTGCCCTCCATTTATTGGAGGGTAGGCATCGTGATCTTTCTTCGAACAAAAAATGCAAATTTCCACCTTTTTGCAGATAGGAGCGTGAAACTTCTTTAACAGGGTTCTCTGATAAGCTGAATGTGATGGTGTAATTTTCGTTAAAGTTAATTAAAATGCAAAATTCCACATTTTTGCAGATAGGAGTTTGAAGCATCTTTAATAATGTTCGTTGATAAGCTGAATCCGATGGTATGAATTTCGTTAAAGTTAATTAAAAAAATTTGCAGTGAAAACAAAATTTTATTGTTAAAAAAAAATTGAGTTGTGAGAAAGTCAAACTTTAGCGTAAAGAGAGAGGCGTCGAGGAGGGGACAACCCCTTTCATATACTGAATAATTTCTGTTCGTTTTAAGTTTTAACGTCGTTCCTTACTTTCAGTTAAAAAAACTAGTTTTTTTTTCATTTGTGAACGTTTTTTAATTAATGCAGGTTTTGATTTTGGCTCACCGTGCATGAATAATTAAAACGAAATTTGCATATAAGTTTTACTTTTTTGGGTTAAACGGCTTTCACCAAAGTTGTTGAATTTTATTTACGAACGTTTTTATTAGTAATAAATATATGTAACTTACGAATTAACTTACGTAATGAATTTCTATATTCATATATTTTAATACGTATATTAGTGGGTTTGCCCCCTAGTCAATACCTTGCTCTTTAAGCTAAAGTTCGAACTTTGTTCCAATTCTTTAAAATGACCTCTTAATCACAAAGGCCGTTAATTAGAATAAATAGCTCATATGAAAGTACTAAAAAATCTTTGGCTTAAAGAGCGAGGCATTGACTAGAGGGTGAACCAAATCATGTAGCTAATTTTTTTTTGTTCGTTTTAAGTTTTTATGTTGCTCCATACCTTCAGTTGAAAAACTTTTTTCCTTTTACTTAATTTCAGATTTTTTTTTTTAAATTAATGATGGGATATCTGACGACCCCGTCATAGAAATATACATTCTCACAAGACAACTTCTGTCATGAAATTATCCTCCCCTCGAGCTACCGACCCACCCCCCCCCCCCCCCCTACCAGAAAAAATTCCCCCTGAAAACTTATGTATACTTCCCAATAACCAATACTATATGTTAACATTGGGTAAAGTTCATACCTTTCAGCCCTCCCCCTGGGGGCTTCAAGGGATTAAGTCATCCTAAAAGACAGCTATAATATTTTCGACCATGCTGAACAAAATGGCTATCTCAAAATTTTGATCGGGTGACTTTGGGAAAAAAATGAGCGTGGGAGGGGGCCTGGTTGCCCTCCATTTTTTTGGGCACTTAAAAAGGGCACTAGAACTTTTAATTTCCGTTCCAATGAGCCCTCCCACGATATTCTAGGACCACTGGGTCGATACGATCACCCCAGGAAAAAAACAAAAAAAAAAACAAATGAACACGCATCCGTGATCTTTCTTCTTGCAAAAAATGGAAAATCCACATTTTTGTAGATAGGAGCTTAAAACCTCTACAGTAGGGTTCTCTGATACGCTGAATATGATGGTGTGATTTCCATTAAGGTTGTATAACTTTTAGGGGGTCTTTCCCCCTTTTTTAAAAAATTAGCCAAATTTTCTCAGGTGTACAACTGTTGATGGGTAAGACTAAACTTGATGAAGCTTATATATTTGAAATCAGAATTAAAATATGATTCTTTCTATGTATCTATTGGTATCAAAATTCCGTTCTTTAGAGTTTTGGTTACCATTGAGCCGGGTCGCTCCTTACCACGAACTGTTTGATATAAGTATTGTTATGAGTGCCTTCCAGAGTATTTTACAGGGAATTTTCAGGAAAGCTCCAACGTTCATTGTCATGAAACTCGGAAAAATTGACAATAACTGTTTTTTTTGTTTGTTTTTTTTTGCTTCGGGATCATGATATTATGCTGTTTTATTGTGTATGAATTATTTATGTATGTTTTGTTTTCGGCACACGGTTTCACCTTTCTGCTTATTATAGATTATAATTGTTGTTTTTTTGTTTCTTTTTGTTTGTTTTTATTTTATTTTTTTCTAATATTTCTATTTTCTTCTTTTTTTCTTTTTTTTTTAGTAGCGCATCCTCGCAAGCCACGCTTTTGGAGTGCTACCAATTAATTTTGTCTCTGTTTTTTTTTTTTATATAATAAATTGCTATTACTAATACTAAAAAAAAATTTCATCGTGTGTTGAAGGGGATATTGAAAAAGAATGTGTTATTTGCATACTGCTACTAATGCTACTACTGCTGCTACAACTGTTGCTACGCTTAATTACTGAACCTTTCAACAATACTGAAAAAAAATTGATATTTCAAAACTTTGTTTGGATGTTTGTTTGATGTTTGACTCTTAAAAACGGCACTATAACTTCCAATTTAAAATCAAATGAGACGCATCTGAATTTAACGCGACCATCCATTCCATATAAACCTTATATGTCCCAAGGGCATAACTTAAAGCCACTGCCCCAGGGCTCTGGGGGTTGTGACAACCCTATAGGCATCCTTATGTGTTGTTTTGAACTATTCTAAACAAAATTGTCATAGCATTATTTTGATCAGATACATTTGGTGAAAAGAGGGGTAGTTGGGTGAGAGGGGGGGGGGCAATTGACCTCTATCACTATTGACTCTTAAAAGAGACCTAGAAATTCCAATTTCAACAAATTGAGCCACCTCAAAAGTTTATACAACGATCCCTTCGATAAGAATCTTAAATACCTCAGATGCATATCCTGCAACCCTCGCTCTCAGGCTCTGGAGGTTTGTATCAACCTCAAAAGCCTTGTTATATAATATTTGGACTGTTTTGAATAAAAGGACAGGCTCAAAATATCTATTGAATACATCTTGGGAAAAACGACGTGTTTGTGTGTGTGGGGGGGGGGAGGAGTAGCTGAACTCTAGTCACTTTGACTCTTAAAAAGAGAACTAGAACTTCTGATTATCAATCCAATGAATCCCGTCCGAAGCATATACAACCCTTTCTATGAGAATCTTATATGTCCCCAGGGACATATAACTTACAACCATTTCCTTGAGAGATGTAGGGGGAGGGATGTTGTCCTCCTCACAGACATAATTTCTGAAACCTTCAACTATGATGAACAAAACTATTATCTCCAAATTTACATTGGAGGTGTTAAGGGAAATAATGAGAATGGAAGGGGAATGGCTGCTCTCAAATAACTTTCACTTTTAAAAAGGGCTCCATAACTTCCAATTTTAAATCAAATAAGCCGCATCTGAAGTTTATACGACCGCCCATTCCATAAAAAACTTATATACCCACATGGCATAACTTACAACCCTATCCTCAGGGCTGTGATGGGTTGTTTCACCCCTAGAGATATTATTACATGTTCTTTGAACTATTTTTAACAAAATCACTATGCCATAGTTTCAATTAGTCGCGTTTGGTGAAAAGAAGGGTTATCGGGGATGGGGAAGGCTAAATGCCCTCCATCACTTTTGACGCTTAAAAAGGAACTAGAATTTCTAATTTCCAACCAAATGAGCCTCTTCTAAAGTTAAACAACCCTCCCTTCCATAAAAACCTTAAATGCCCCGCGGTATAACTTACAACCCTTGCCCCTAGACTCTGGTGGTTTGTATCAGCCCCAAAAGCCTTGTTATATGATTTTTGGACTATTTTGAATAAAATGACTGTCTCGAAAATTTTTATTTGATGTATTTTGGGCAAACATGACGTTTTTTTTGGGGGGGGGGGTAACTGCCTTATCATCACTTTGACTCTTAAAAATGAACAAAAGAAATTCAGATTTTTAATCCAATGAGTCTCCTTCTAAGTATATACAACCACCCTTTCTATAAAAACCTTATATGCCCCGGGGGCATAACTTACAACCCTTGCCCTGAGAGATGTGAGGGCGGGGTGTCTTCCTAAAAGACATAATATCCAGACTTTTCAACTACAATGAAAAAAATTTTAATCTCCAAATTTTGATTGGATGTCTTTAGGAAAATGATGAGCATGGGGGGGGGGTTGCTCTTAAATCAATTTGACTCATAAAAAGGGCACTATAACTTTCAATTTCAAATCAAATGATCCCAATCTGAAATTTATGCGACCGCTCATTCTATAAGAACCTAATATGACCCCAGGTCGTGACTTACAACCCTATCCCCAGGGCACTGGGGGTCGCGTCAACCCTAGAGGCATTGTTTTAGTTCTTTGGACCATTTTGAGCAAAATCGCTATCTCACAATTTTAATCAGATTCGTTTGGTGAAGAGGGGTTGTCGGAAGGGGAGAGGTTAGCTGCCCTCCTATCGTTTTTAACTCTTAAAAGAGATCTAGAAGTTCCAATTTTTTACCAAGTGAGCCTCCTCTAAGGTTTATACAACCATCCCTTCCATGAAATTTTTAGCTAAATGAGCCACCTCTGAGGTTTATACAGCCATCCCTTCCATAAAAACCCCCTGGGCATAACTTAAACCCTTGCCCCTAGGCTCTGGGGTTCTTTTCAACCCCAAAAGCCTTATTATATGATATTTAGACTGTTTTGAATAAAAGGCGATCTCACAATTTCAATCAGATATCCTACATTTCGGGACAATACAACGTGTGTGTGTGTTTGGGGGGGGGTAGCTGCCCTCCGATCACTTTGACTCTGAAGAAAAGCACTAAAACTTCTTATTACCAACCAATTAGCCCCCTCCGAAATTTATATGACCACGCTTTCTATAAGAAAAAAAACCTTATATACCCCCAGGGCATACCTTACGACCCTTGCTGTGAAGGTTAGGGGGATTTTTAATCCTCAAAGACATAATTTCTGGACCTTTCAAATACGTTGAACAAAATGGCTATTTAAAAATGTTGGTTGTAAGTGTTTTGGGAAATGGAGGGCGTGGGAGGGGGTTAGCTGCTCTCTAATCACTTTCGACTATTGAAAAGGGCACTAACCCTTTCAATTTCCAATCGAATCAACCTTTTTTGAAGTTTCTACTATAACGCTTTCTGTAAAAACCTTATCTGCCCAAGGGCATAACTTACAACCCTTGTTCTGAGGGCTGTGTGTCACCCTTAAAGACATAGTTTTCAGACCTCTCAACTACGTTAACGAAAATGGTTATATCAAAATATAGATCGGAAGTGTTTGGGGAAATGATGGGCGTGGGGAGGGGGGCATTCGCCCTCTGATCACCTTTGACTAAATAAAGGCATTAGCCCTCTCAATTTCCAATCAAATGAGCCCTACAGGAAGTTTCTACGACAACAATTTCTATAAAAAAAAAAACACATATACCCCCAGGGCATAAATTACAAACTTTGCTCTTGAGGACCGTGGGGGGGGGGAGGGCTCTCGTCCTCAAAGGTTTAATTTCCAGATTTTTCAACTACGTTTAACAAAATGGCTATCTCAAAATTTTGAATGGATGTTTTTGGGAAAATGGTGGGCTTGGGAGTTGCCCTCTAATCACTTTCGACTGTTAAAAAGGGCACTAGTCCTCTCAATTTCCAATTGAATGAGTCCTTTTTGAAGTTTCAACGATAAACCTTCTATAAAAGCCTTCTATGCCCCCAGGGCATTACTTAAAACCCTTGCCCTGAGGGCGGTGGGGGGGGTGGTTCAAACTCAAACAAATAATTTCCAAATCTTTCAACTATGTTGAACAAAATAGCTATATTAAAACTTAGATTGAATGTATTTGGGGCAATAGTGAGTGTGGGAGGGGGTTAGTTGCCCTCCAACTACTCGTGACTATAAAAAGGGCACTAGCCCTTTCAATTTCTAATCGAATGAACCCTTTTTGAAGTTTCTATGACAACTCCTTCGATACGAAGGGCCATGGTCTAAACAAAAACAAATAATAATAAATAAATAATATGTTGTGCCAACATCGTTCTTTAATTAGGCAGCGCTATTGCGCTGTCTATGATTTTTGCCAAGAAAGAGGCGACGAGATAGAGTCTAGAGGATGGAGTGTCCCAGGGAGGACAAGCAAGGAAACAGGGGTCTGAGGGAGTAGACGATCTGTGAAAAGAAAGCCCAAATTAGGTTGTATTCCTTTGAGATATATTAATGGAATTGATATGGGGGTGGGGGTTTTCCGAGGATGATCACGGATGGGCATTCATGTGTTTTTCTCCTCAGAACATTATCGAACCAATGGTTCTAGAACATCAAGAAAGAGCTTATTCAAACAAAAATTGAAGATTCTAGAAGGTGCAATTTTCTGCCATTTTGTGGTGCAAAACAAAAATTTTAGTCCAAGGAGGGTCTAAAATCTATCAAGTGAAGAATCTGAGATAGCCAATTGGTTTGAGATCATTGAAAAAGTATTTATTTAGCCTCTCAGTTTCAGAAGCCGTAACCCTGCGTAGTGGCGCAATCTTTCCAAAATATGTATGAATTCCTTAAAAAATAGACAGTTAATATCGACAGTTATTTTAAAGCTTCACTTAACTATGCTGTTATATGGTTAAACAAAGGCTAATGTGGAGGAAGGCTAGTGAAATTTTGTGTAGATAGAGAAGGGAGTATAAAAATCTCAATTTTCAATCAAATGAGCCCCCTTCAAAGTTTATACGACCCCCTTTGATAATAAACCTTACATGCCCCCGGGTCATAACTTTCAATATGTGCCACTGGGCCCTGGGGAGGGGGTTGTTGACACTGGAGTTTTGTTATCTGATCTCTGAACAAAATGGTTACCCCAAAATTTTGATCAGATGTACTTGAGGAAAAGAGGGCTTGGGGGTTAGTTGCGCTCCGATCACTTTTGACTCTTAAAAATGGCACTAGGACTTCCGACTTCCGATTGAATGAGCCCCCTCCGAATTTTATACGACCACCCCATCCATATAAAGTGTCTCTGGGAAAAAAATAGTAAATAATAATAATAAAAAATTAAAGTCTTATGGCCTTTACTATAGGCAACGCTGTAGCGTTGCTTCTGATTTCTGTCCGTATTCGGTTTCTTATATTCATTGATTGTAAGTCCTGGTCATTTTCAGTTTGAATTATTATAGGGCTTTATTTCTGATCGTTTTAAGCCATAATATGGCTCTTTAATATTCTTTGAAAGACTTATTTTCAGGAAGTTTTGTTTTAACTAATAATATCAAAAAACACGTTGATATGCTTAGCAGCATAGAATACGTGGAGAGGTTCATCATGATTGCCGATGGAAACTTCCCAGGGGTTTGTATATAAGTGCTACCAGAAGCTTTGTTCTTACCAAGAATTATATCGGGATACTTCTCATTTACTGTTTATATACACTTTTAATGTCTTCTTGCTTCTCATGGAGTGAAATTGGTCCCCTGTCGATGTCCATGGAAGACATTCTATAAAAAAAAGGTGGGCTTGAGGAAAACCGTGGAAATTAGGAACCGTGGAAAACCGTGGAAATGAAGACCCTGTTATTCATCTTTTATTTTTCAAACTTCTTTTTGAGAATTTTTTGAAAAGATATATTTTCGTGGATGACTATCATTCTTGAAGAATTGTCATACAAATATGAAACTTAAATGTAAGAAACTGGTGTTGAAGGTTGGAGTGGTAGCCAGACCATGAGCGCTGGCAGGGGGGACAGGGGGAGGGCATGCCCCCTTGGAAATGTGGGACTATAAAGTAATTATAAGGAAACCAAAGGAAAGAGAGCAGGATAGGGGAAAGCCATGGAAAAAAGTGTGTCGCCCCATTGTTGGCTGCCTGCCATTAGATTTTTACCCTTAGTAAGGAAAATATAAGTTTTAATCTGTGACTGAGTGACCCCTTAGCAGTTTTCCACAAATATTTTTTCTATATGCTTTGGTTGGAGTAACAAAAAATAATTCTTCATAGTAATGAATGGTAATTAAATAACGATCCTTGTCAATAACAAAAGTATAAGAGTCTAACTATTGATAACATTAAATCAAAGAATCAGCTTTTTATGGTGATCCTAAATATGTATTTATTTATTTGTTTATTAGTGCAGTTATGAGTACACAAAAAAGTGTGTATAATTATAACAAACACAAGGAAAACAACTTAATAAGGTTCAGTTTTTGTAAAGATATGCTGTCAACTTTTGCTTGCATTGCAAGAGCACCCATGAACTGATATATGAAGCTACTATATTCAGAAATGTTTCCCCCTGAACGGAATGCTGGGAATTTCTGTACTTTCCCCCTGAACAGATACGTTTTTTGTGTTTTATCATTATTTATTTATTTTTTTCCAGGAGTTTCACAGTTAGGAATTATAAAGGTGTCAAATATATTCATTTTTGGTATTCAAAATTAAAATTTTAAATATTGAATAACAACTGTTTATTAAATTTCCTTAATCTTAGTTTTAATGTTTTATTTTGAACAAATTACTTTGATAATGCACTACTTTTTATAGACACTGAGTCTAAAGGCATTAAATATTTTGGTGTTTGATAGCCAAGCTCAAACTGTTGATATTGTTAGTCCAATGCTTCAGCATTGTTCAACAGAACTGACTGCTGGGAGTTTATATCTTAGTTTTGGAAGGTAGGCTATAGTTTTGTATATTTTTTGTAATTACTTACTTTTTTCATTTTTATATACTTTTACTTTAGTTGACATACTTTTTCTATTGCCTTTAGAAAAATGTTTTTCTCTAAGCTTCATTAAATAAAGAAAACAAGTTTTTTCAACTGAAAGTAAGGAGCAACATAAAACTTAAAACGAATAGTAATTATTACGTGTATGAGGGGGTTGCCTCCTCCTCAACAACTCGCTCTTCACGCTATAGTTTTTCGGCCCTTTAAAAAAGTTACTTATTGTTCTAATTAAACGACCATTGTCTTTCAGTACTTTTTAAAGAATTGGGACAAATTTAAACTTGAGTGTAGAGAGCGAGGTGCTGAAGAGGGGGTAACCCCCTGCATATACGTAATAATTTCTGCTTGTTTTAAGTTTAAAGATGCTCTTTATTTTCAGTTGAAAAAAATACATCTTTTTTATATCTAATTTCTGATCGTTTTTTAAATGATGCCAGGATATCTGGGTCCACCTCCACGGAAAAATCTCCTTTCCCACAGAAATATCCTCTTGGCAATTCAATCCTGGCAAAATTTACCTCGAAAAGTTACCCTTAACATCTCCACGCGTAAAATTGAATCGGTAAAGAGAAAACAAGACGCATAAAGAAATTTCGTATAGGAATTCTGTCAAATTCACCCAGTGTAAGATATCCCTTGAAAATTTCACCCTCCCCCCCGGAAAATTCCCTCTCCGTGGAAATTTTCCCTGTACAAAATACCCCCAGCAGAAAATTCGTCCTCCCCTTCCCACCCAAAAAATGTGTGCATACTTCCCAATAACAAATAATATACGTAAGCAATGGGCAAATTTTATAACATAAAAAGAAAAGACAGCCCCTCCCCACCCAAAAAATGTATGCATACTTCCGAATAACAAATACTATATGTCAACAATGGGTAAATTTTAAAACTTAAAAAGAAACAGCCCCTTTCATATAAAAAGTAATCTGTTCAAATAAGTTTCAAATCTATTCCTTGCTTTCAGTTGAAAAACACCTTTTTTACATATAATTTCTGACTGTTTTCCAATTCATACCCATGCCTAACCGAGATATAATTTGAGGTACTGGTCCCTTAAATCCCTGGTTAATAACTTTTAAAATTTGCAAATCCATAATTGAATGTGGATTAGTACCGTCCTACGTTTAAATTTGCAATTTCAATTTTGGATAACATTTTACTACACTTAAAAAACTGGCAATAAATAGTAATTTTTGTAAAAAGTCCTTTTTTAATATTACTACTGAAGAATTTTGGTTGGATGAAAAGGAGTATTATTGTTTGTATGGATGGAAATTCTGTGAGACTTTTGATCTTCTACATAACCAAAGCCATCACAGCCTTTACAATAGTGTTTTCTTATCGATAAATACACTTTATACATTTGTTTAAAGACATTGAAGTACTTCGTATAAATAGAGAAAGAAAAATATAACCATATAAAATTGCTGAAAACCAAATTCCTAGCGGTATTTGCCACCCCAAAGAAATTTCATGACGGGGCTGATGATGCCCTGCCTTGCCTTTTCCACCTCTGTGCTGGTAGATATGGGAATGTAACATTTTAGCTGTATAGAGAAACATTTTGATTAATTCCTACTCCCCCTCCCTCTTCAACGTTTATCTGAAGCCTCATAAAGAGTAAGCAGTTTGTCAATTAAAATGTATTCTTTTAGGAATCTACCCTACCCCTACCTAAACAATGACTCACCCCCTCTCATTATAGCAGATACGCAATTACAGATCACCAAACGTGGCCTGACTTCATTACAAAATAAAGCGAATCAACTTGTTTGAATCCAGTACTGCCAACTGGGAAGCCTAAGATGTAGTTATTGATACTTTTAAATCAATTAGCTTCTCAGAATTTTAAATTTATAAAAGAGCTTTTAATTTAAAAAAGAGCTTTAAATTTACGTTTGAATGAGTTCCCTCCCAATTATCTTGGACCTTCGGTTTGATACAACCGCTCCTGGAAAAAACAACAACAAATAAACATGCATTGACGATGCTCCTTCTGAAAAAAGAAAAAAATTCAAAATTCCACATTTTGATGATTGGAGCTTGAAAGCTCTATGGTAGGGTTTCCCCTTTTTTCAAAATTTAGGCAAATTTTCTCACATTTTTTGTTTTGGGTGGGTAACATTAAACTGAAAGAATTTTATATATTTAGAATCAGTATAAAAAGCCAATACCGCCGGTGTAGTAATTGTCATGAAAATTCCATTTTCAGTTTTGGTGAATTTTGGCCCAAGTCACTTTTACTTCCAGTGTTTTATCACAAACTATTTTGTAAGATTCTCTTGTGACAAAAAAGTTTTTTGAACCTGTTCATTTTATTCAGTTGAATAGGACAATAAAAAGAAAGAAGGTCAATTTGACAGTCTTGATAATAATGGATAGAGCAAAAGAATCTAATTTTGATGCTTATTCAAAATATGTAGAATTCATCAAGTTTAATGCTGCCCATCAAAAGTTATGAGACTGAAAAAATTTGCCCAATTTTTGAAAAAGAGGGAAAACACCCGCAGAACATCAAGCGATCTTAATGAAAATCACTCCATAAGATTCAGAATATCAGAGGCCTACTGTAGAGGTTTCAAGCTCCTACATACAAAATGAGGACTTTTGCATTTTTGGCCAGAAGCAAGATCACGGATGTTTATTTATTTGTTGTTTTTTTTCCAAGGGGTAATCGCATTGCACCAGTGATCCTAGAAGATTGTGAGAGGGTTCATTTGATTGGAATCAAAAGTTCTAGTGCCCTTTTTAAGCAACCGAAATAATAGACGGCATCTAGCTCCCCTCCCACGCCTTTTTCCTGTAAAATCGTTCAATGAAAATTTTGAGATAGCCATTTTGTTCAGCATAGTCCAAAGATGCAAAAACCTTGTCTTCGAGGATGACTCTACCCCCCCCTAGCCCCGGGGGAAGGGCTGTAGGCTATGAGATTTGCCCATTGTTTACTTATAGTATCTGCTCTTGGAAAGTATACAGATAGTTTTCTTGTGGGGGAGGGGGGTACGTGGGGGATCTTTCAGTGAAGAAATTGTCGGGGGGGAAAAAAATTCTATGGAAGGAAGTTGGATTTCCCGGCATTATTAAAAGAGATAAAAAATTAAATAAAGAACAATTTTTTTCAACTGAATAAGGAGCAGCATTAAAACTTAAAAATAACAGAAATCATTACATATATGAGTTTGTTGATTCCTCCTCAATACCTCGCTCTTTGCGCTAAAGTATTTATTAGAAATTTTCGTGGGGGAAATTTTCCACGAAGAAACTTTCGTGGGGGAAAAAAATTCTATGGAGGGAAGTTGGATTTCCCGGCATTATTAAAAGAGCTAAAAAATTAAATAAAGAACAAGTTTTTTCAACTGAATAAGGAGCATCATTAAAACTTAAAACGAACAGAAATCATTACATATATGAGTTGGTTGCCTCCTCCTCAATACCTCGCTCTTATTAGAACTCTCAAAAAGCTTCTTATTCTAATTAAATGGCCCTTGTAAATTAGGAATTATTCTCAAACACTTGGAACAAAAATCAAAATGTTAGCTTAAAAAGCGAGATATTGAAGAGGGGCCTGGGGAATCCCTCCCTATATACGTAATTATATCTATTCGTTTAAAGTTTTAATGTTGCCCATTACTTTCAGTTGAAAAAGATTACTTTCTTATTTAATTTGGAACATAGGTTGATTATTAAAAAATTCTTTTTTTCTTCGTTATTTTTATTTGTCATACCTTCTTTGTGGCTGCTCAATATTACGCATGGAGGAATCTTGCATAGGTCGGTGGATTTTTCGGGGGAAAGTTTCCATGGAGTGGGTGGGGGGGATTGTTTGTAAAATTTCTGGGGGGAATATTTCCGGGGAATAAGTCGGATCCCCAATTCAGCATACTGGAATACCCTACTGTAGCGGTTTCAAGATTCTATCTACAAAAATGTCGAATTTTGCATTTGTTTTTTTTTTTGTTTTTTTTTTTTACGGAAGAAAGATCACAGATGTGGTGTTTTTATTTTTTTTCCCAGGGAAGATCACACCAAACCGATGTTCCTAAAAGATCAAAAGTGGGCTCAGTCAATCGCGAATTAAAAGTTCTAGAGCGCTTTTAAGGTGACCAAAACATTGCGCGATTGGAAAGTATCGTTTTCTGCCGTGTTGTGATTCTGTGCGTTTCTGCCAAACATCGATTATGCCCCATGGAGGCCCAAGTTGCCTTTCTTTTTTTTAATTCTGAGATAGCCAATTGATCTGAAAGTATAATAAACTATATATTGAGCTTCCTAGACTCGGAGGAAGTAATACCGCGCGATTGCGCATTCGTTCCTGAAAAGTCCTGTGTTCCACACAATTAAAGGCACTTCAGACTGGAAAACCTTCTGATGAACGGCTAGTGGACGATATCCAATAATTTTCTAATCAGGCCTTGAGTGACTTTTTGAAAACTTTCTTCACTTTTGCTTGCTCATTTGGAATGAGGAGCTGAACTTGCTTGGTTCTGATTTGGTTCTGCTTGGTTCTTGGTTCTCAGATTTGCTTGGTTCTGACTCGGAGCTTGACTCCTTGATATTTAAATTAAATTAGAAAAAAAATGCCCCATAAAGGTATTTCAAGTGGGAAGACTTTATGAAGTACACCTAATAGACATGTTCTTGATTGCAAAGTATGAAGTGGAATTATGTGCTATAGTTGTAGGCAGGGGCATCACGTATAATGGTTCAATGGTCCACGTAATGGCTCAATTATTTTTTATTAGAGCAAACAAACTGATGGAAATGTGTGACGTAAATTCAAAAATAAGATCAGTCTCAGTCGGGAAAGAACAAAAAATGAAGTGATTGTAATATCAATATCACCAAAATCAGTCGGTAAAAATAATCAGCTAGTCAGTAAAACCGATTGCCCCACCTCCCAAAATTTCTGGCAAACTCTATCATAGGGCAGTTCTTTCCCTATGCCACTAGTTTTGTATTTCAAAATATCTTCTTTAACCTTTATCTTACCCAGCTATGATAACTCTACTCCCAAAAACACCTAAAAAATTAAAATTATCAAAAATGTAAAAATAAATACTACTTTATTGATGTATATACTAAATTCTACGCCATACATTCTACCTATATTTTGGAATATAGGTAGAATTTTTAAATGTGATACGTTCTCTTGGGACGTTCAATTTCGCACGCGAGGGAATTTTCCAATTAGAGGGGGGATTTTTTGGAAACATTTTCTGTGAGGGAAATTTCCTGCGGGGGAATTTCACGGGGGATTTTCTAGGGGAAACTTTTCAGAAGAATACGCCTAGTCCCATTGAAACCAAACTGTTCTTTGCTTAGGTAGCTCTATTTCGCTGCCAATTATATTTAACAATTTGTGGTAACGAAGTGCAAGTAAGGAGTGAAGTGACTCAATAGTAACCGAAAATCGAGAAAACAGAATTTCGATATCTATAGATATATTAACTTATTTATTATGCTGATTCCAAACTCATAATATTCATATTAGTTACTCATCAAAAGCAGTGAGTCTGAGAAAATGTCCATGATTTTTGGAAAAGGAGGGAAACATCCCATAAAAGTCAAGGAGTCTTAATGAACCCTCTTGGAGAAATCTTCAGCTCTTGTCTTCAAAAATGTGGAATTTTGAATTTTTTTGGCAGCAGAAACATCATAGATGCGTGGTTGTTTGTTTGTTATTTTGGTTTGTTTTCCCCAGGTGTGATCGCATCAAACCAATAGTCCTAGAATGTCGGGAAAGGGCTCATTCGAACGAAAGTTAAAAGTTCTAGTGGCTTTTTTAAGTGACAAAAAAGATTGGAGGGCAGCTAGCCTCCCTACCACCACCATTTTTCCTCAAAGTCGTCCGATCAAAATTTCGAGATAGGCATTTTGTTCAGCATAGTTAAAAGGTCCAGTAACCATGCCTTTGGAGATAACATGACCTCCCACAGCCCTTGGGGAAAGGTCTGTAAGTCATGAAATTTTCACTGCGCTTACGTATAAAATTTGTTATTGGGAAGTATAGAGACATTTTTTTGGAGGAGGGGTGAATTTTTGTTGGTTTTTTTTCGGGTAAAATTTTCCCGGGGAGGAAATTTTCCGGGGGTCATTTCGAGGGGAAATTTTACACTGAAAAGATTGGCCAGAATTCATATACCAATCACTCTTATTTGTCTTACTTTCTCTTCACTCACTCAATTTTACATGTGGAGATGTTAGGGGGAATTGTCTGGTGGAAGCTGTTACTGGGTTGGAATCGTATAGAGTGTCTTTCCGTAGGAGAGGGGATTTTCCACGGGAGACATTCTCCATGGGAGGGTTTTCCACGGGATAAATTCTCCAGAGGGAATTTTATGCGGGAG
This sequence comes from Artemia sp. Qi Xiang Cuo, assembly GCF_049724085.1. Classification (NCBI taxonomy): domain Eukaryota; kingdom Metazoa; phylum Arthropoda; class Branchiopoda; order Anostraca; family Artemiidae; genus Artemia; species Artemia sp. Qi Xiang Cuo. The sequence continues at coordinate 22,925,591 of NC_142814.1, read as the reverse complement.
CAACTTTCTTCTAGAGGGCGGGAAGAGGTAGGGGGGTTATTTGCGGGAATTATTTTTTACACGGAGGAGGGGATTTCCGATGTTATTATAAGAACAAACTGAAATTAAATTCTTTTTCAAATGAAGGTGCGGTAAGAAAAAAATTTCACCCAAAGTCATCCGCAAGAAATTTCCCTCGGGGAATTTTCAGCTAGAATGGAATCGTCTGGGAGGGATTTTCCTGGCGAGGGGGAGGGGCATTTTAAGTGGGAAAAAATCTCCTTGGAGGGATCTACCATGAAGGGAAAGATGTATCCATCGAGGGGGAGCCGGATTTCACGGCATTTTTTAAAAACGATCTGAAATTAGATAACCAAAAAAAAAAACTTTTTTTTCAACTGAAAGTGTGGATCAACACTAAAACTTAAAACGAACAGAAATTATTACGCATATTAGTGGTTTTCCCCCTCCTATACACCTTGCTCTTTACGATTAAGTTTGACTTTTTATTCCAATTATTTAAAAATGACTCCTGAAGTGCAAGCGTAAAGATGGGCCGATGCAAAGATTCAAAGATGCATTGAAGCCGGTTATTTGGTTTGGGACGCGGGTCAGTGGTTGACTCTGTAAGCTAAGCCAGAGTCAACGCAGCTCTAAATGGGTACCTGGATAAATATGGGAAAGGTAAGCAGGAAGAGTGTGCGAAAGCACAGGATGGCTGACCCTAAACCCCCCATTGAATTTCCTGGCTGAAAGGCCACGAAACAGAGATCAGCACCATCGGACTTATACTTACTGAGGAAGGGGCAACCCTTTCATATACCTAATAATTTATGTTCGTTTTAAGTTTTAATTCTGTTCCTTACTTTTGGTTTAAAAAACTTTTATTTTATTTAATCAATCAAGAGATAAACCCATTTTATTCCAAACATAAACTTAATTTTTCAAATAACACATGATTGAAGCAGTGGCATAATTTCGTCCAAATCTTGGGGGAAGGAGAAATTGGAGTCAATTTTCTCAAATCACGTGAAAACGATAGTGAAAAATAAAAAATTAGCCATACAGGACCCCAAGGGAAATATGTACTACAGAAAACTGACCTGTTCCTTAGGGTGCTTAAATTATGCAGACTAATCTTAGTTTTGTCACGATTTTTTGAAGAAACTAAATTTCAGCTGGGGGAGGGGGCAAATTGAGGTCTGGAGGGACTGAGGTCGGGGGGGGGGCAGTTTCCCCCTGTCCCATATCAAATTCTTAAATCCATATCAAATTCTATTAAAGTCTTATGTCAATTCTAGTAACACCAGCCAACAGAAGGTCAATTGACTTTAAAAAAAAATCGTTTTCTCGGTGGCTGTGTTCGGGTTAGAATTTTTTTCTTGGGGAGAAGGTAAATGTTTTTTTCTTTTCTGGCCGTCACAAAAGAGTACTAGCTAAGGATTTCTTTTCTTTATGTGCGTTTGGCTACTTGTTGTAATAGAAGGTGCCATTGATGAAAGTAACTTCTGTAATTTTGGTTTTGATTTCAACTAATTGCTGCTATTGGTTGGTGATATTATTTTTTTCTTATTGACTAGATATACCGGGTCCGAGGTCGGTGGAGGGAAAGATATTTGGCAAAAAAAAAACGAGGACGAACATTTTTTGTATATATTTTATAAAATTCTTCTAAAATTTCAAACAACACAAAATAAGAAGCGTGGCAACTGAACTGTATAGTGCAGGGAGTGTATTCATATAGAAACAGAGCTTATCTACGGTAAAAATAGGCATATTCAGTGTAGATTCGGCTTTAATTGTGCTCTAGAAGTAACTGGCGCATCTGTTTGAGGGTAGTGCAGAGTAGAAAAAAACACCTGCCTAACATATGAAATTTAGATATATAAGATAAGAGATAAGATAATATTTATTTTCAGAAGGCTATCACAAGCTCTAATGGAGCCGAATTCGCTTCATATGTCGAAAAGAACAGAAAAAGCAAAACAAATAATACAGCAAGAAAAGAAACAACAATCAAGCATAAAAATGGTCAATAAAATTTAACGCCAAAAAAAAAATCCAAGTCCAAGAACTAAAATGAACTTTGTGCAAATAATGGCAAAAATAGAAACAGAAAGGGTGGGGGGTAAAACAAAATCACAGGCAAGAAGAAAAACATTGCCGAATTCGTAATCAAAGTCAAATACCATAAAATTAAATAAAAACACTTAAAATCAAGCCAAATTAAAGGTAAAAGGATTTAAAATTAAAGGTCAAAAATGAAATATAGCTTAAATAAAGATCACAAAATGGCGAAATAAAAGTGACCAAAGATAAAGAGAAAACAAAATGACGTATGATTATTGTGAGCAAACACCAACAACTAAAATAAGGGACGGAGGAGTTAATTTTGGTGCTGGACATAGATCATGAATTATTAAGGCGCTCCAGAATGGAGGGCATAAAACTTTTCCGGAACCTCTTAGTAACGGTATGGATGGGTGAATACGTTGGAATTGGCAAGGAAGCTTAGCGGGGAAGTCGGGGTCTAATGGGGTCGTGTAAATCGGGAAAGATGTCCTCAGTACGAGGATTAGATACTTCGGATTTAGCAAAACGCAAACAAATTTGTTCTATCCTTTCTTTTAACGTGGTTGTACGTGCGGATTTAAGGAGAAATGAGTATGGAACTTTGCTCTTTTTATAGATGATCCTGAGCGAATGCTTTTGGACCGACTCAATTTTGTCGCTAAGGTCCGTTGAAAGATTCGACTGGACATTCATACTCTAATAGCGGTCTGATAAATGATAAATAGATACGGAGGGAACGCATCTTAGGGCAATTAAATTTGCTTAAAAGTTTTAACATAGATAATGAAAATATCTGCTTGTTTAACAATATTTGAAACATGCATAGCTCTCTTAAGATTATTTGAAATTGTGACACCCAGGAATTTAACATGTTTCACAAGCATTTCGGGTGGGATAGGGTCAAGAAAAGTGGGAGTGGATTTCAAGAAATTTATCGTCATTATATTTGATTTAGTGGAGTTTTCTTTCATATTTAGGTTCTTAGTTTCATTCGAAATGCGGGTTAGGATTTCGAGGGGGTCACTATTAATATTCCTGTGACATACTTCAAGGATCGACTGGTCATCCACGTATTTCCACCTTTGGGGGAAATCCTTACCAATATCGTTAATCATAACTAGAAATAAAAGTAGTCCCAATAAGGTTCCTTGAGAATTTCACAATATATAGGGAGGGGATAGAGAAAATATTTTAGTATTTTACAACTTGAGATCTATTTGTAAGAAACGATATAACAATATTTACTAACAGAGGATCAATACATTGCAATTGATAAGAAGACTTGTTCATGGAGGACATAATTATTAAATAGTGGCGGGAATGTAAAGGCTTCTTATCGAGTCCCTTTCCTAGTACTAATTAACCAGGCGATCGCACGAATTAGGTGGCCAAATCGTATTAGAAGGGGATTTGAACCGGACTTTTACTCAAAAATTTTATACAAGGGATATTTGTGATGATGGACCAATTTATCTATTATTTTGCCGTGAAAAGAAGCATCACAAGATGCACTAATGATCCAAATGTACAGCAGGCGCTGTACTTGTCTAATGTTAACTACCACCACTTTTGTCTGTATTAGTAAGGGTATTTGTCAAATCAATAAGAGCATATAAAGAACAGCAAATTGGGTTTCTTGTAACTACACACATATTGGCAGTTCGAATTTGATGCCTTCATTGTATACTTTTGAAGATCATAACAAATCAATCAAAAAGTTTCTGCATTGTGACACTTAACCTCCCCTCAGTGAGAAAATACTCGCTTTTTTTTAATGTGTAATACGTTAAAACCCTCAAGTTATATTTTTCATGGTGCCTCCTTAAAAAATAACTGATACCCCTCCCCCCCTATCTTTAGTTCCAAGGCTTCTGCATATCTTCATTCACGTCAAATCAATATAGTGGTTATGAGATAAATTTTAATCAAGAAGGATGCCTAAGAAACATACATAACCATCCTGTGATCTACTCATAGCGTCTTTCGACAGATCAGTTTCTAATAGTTGAGGATGAACCTGAGACATACTAGAAGAAAAAAGAATAGATCTAGAAACACTTAGGGCAAGAGAGTTAAAATCAAACCATAGTATAACTCTCAGACTGGTCAACTAGCTTTGTATGAACCTCGGTCTCCGTTCTTCTGGAAATAAAAAGGGTACTACCATCAGCAAAAGCAACAAGAGAATAAAAAGAAACTAAACTATGATTATTGGCAGAGGAAAATGTAGGATGACAGCAGCAATATAAAGGGGTTTCATTTCTAACTGCGACCCCAACATAAGACTTTCAGGGAGATTTATTATGACACATTTCGTCTCCAGTGGAATCAAAACTTTGGCAGTAACCTCTCTTAGCTTCTGCAAAATACTTGGAATCCAAATCCTCTACAAAGACTTAGTCCAAAACAATGCTGCAAACACCAAGAACGAAGAGTTTAGTAACCAAAAAATCGACAGCTACCTGCTGAGGATGTTAACCTGCGTAATTTGGTACTTCCATATTATACCAAACACACTCGAGAATTTTGCGCTCTTAGATGTGAGAAAAACCGGTTTTTATCTGTCTGTATTCAGAGACAGTTGGCTTAGACTTATTGAAAAAACTACGATGTAGGTATTTTTTAATTAAATATTTAATATATAGAGTTGGTATTTTGGTTAGGTTATGTTAGTTATTTAATATAATGCGTTCTGGGCGGCCTGCTTTCCATAATGCTTAGTCGTAGTTTCCATGATTTTGTTTCTAAAGTATTATATTTTCATCATATTTTGGTATATTTCATTATGATTAACCTGACTTCACTTCTCGAGCGTGTTTGGTATAATACGTAAATACCCGTAATTTAAACCAAAAGCAGTGAATCCTCACGTTAAACTGAAATCAAAGGCATGGCCCCTACTTACCCATTAGCTGCAGGCGGTATTAAACCACGCATTATGTACTAAGCCTTTAATGGTCTGCTATATTTTAATAACAATTTTAGAACTGTATCTAATAACATGTTTTTAAAAGATGGATAGCAAAGAATACATTAATCAAAATTTCGCATAGGAGGATTTTAAAGGAAGACTGAAAACATGCTACATGAATTACTAATTTGGCACAAAATTTGGACAAAACTTTATCGAGAGTTTTACATAAATCTAAAAAGGATATAAGCAATTTCGAAGTTTATTTAACCAGGATTCTCTCAGAGAAAACTTGAAATATTTGGCCTTGGTCATTCATTGCACCGTTCTCCAGGAGAACTTGGAAATCTTTTCCGGAACGAAAATAGACAAGACGAAGAAACACACTATGCCGTCAGAGAAATTTTGTTGCGTGTCAAGTGAACCTTTGGGAAATGGAGGGAACTTTAAAAGCAAATTTCCATAATTTTTCTGTTCTATAATTACTTTCCACTTGTTATTTCTTACGTGACTGGGACAATGTTGCATGGGGAAAGTATAGATTTGCATTGAAATAACAAACGCATTTCCAGAACTAGATTTCTTGGTTTTCGATTATGAATAATTGTCTGCCAATCATCACTAAAGGGGCCCCTACAAGATAAATCATATTACCAGTAATTCAGCTCGATATAAAAAAATTTGCTCCCTGAGTTTGTAATTGAGAGACCTATCAATTTATCATTTGAATCAAGATAACGTGATATTTACAATGCCTATGTTCTAACCTTTAGACTTTCAACCTTTAAAAACAAAGTGGTAGATTTTTCTTTTTCTTTTTTTTAGCGTAAAAAGTTTAGAAAAGGGTGACGACTAGCGTAAACAAAATTTTTTGTATTGCAACACTGTACATTATAAGTGCGGTAGGACAGCACATTGCAAATATAAAATTGTTTCCATGTTAAAAAAAACAAATTATTTATTTTACATAGTCTTTGTTAGTGTGCCGAATATGTTTTTATTAATATACCAAAATTAGTTATCTCCAATATTAATTTAGAATACTTTTTTCACCAAACAAGGCAAGACCAGAGCCCAATTTGGACTCTTTTGCAAATTAAATAAAAAAAAACAAGTTTATTAAACTGAAAGTAAATAGCGACATTAAAACTTAAAACGAACAGAAATTATTCCGTATATGAAAGGGGCTGCCCCTCCTGAACGCGTCGCTCTTTACGTTAAAGTTTTTTATTGTTTTATAAAATAAAGTTGTGAGTTGTTTTAATGTCGCTCCTTACTTTCAGTTTAAAAAACTTGTTTTTTTTATTTAATTTCTGATCGTTTATTAGTTAATGCAACTTTTATTTTGGCTCACCGTCATTGAATAAGTAAACAAAATTTGCATAAAAATTTTACTTTTCTTTTGCTAAATGGATGTCTCTAAATTTGGTTATGACGTAATTTACAAATTAACTTGTAAATTACGTAATTACAAATAAACGTGTAAACAGTTTTAAAAACTTGTTTCTTTCTTCAAGACATTTTTTAGTTCTCTTTCTGTCTTTTTATTTTTCATTTTACAGAAATGAATTAAAAACGCACAGAGAATAAATAAATAAAAAAGTTAAAAAATGTATTACCAGATATTGTAATACAAGGGGAAAACTAGAAGTCGTCCCCCTTGCACTCCAATTATAGCGCGAGTGTCATTTGTGCTTTACTGAAATTAAATAAAAAAAAACAATTTTTTTAAACTGAAAGTAAGGAGCGACATTAAAACTTAAAACGAACAGAAATTATTTCGTATATGAAAGGGGCAGTCCCCTCCTCAACGCCTTGCTCTTTACGCTAAAGTTTTTTATTGTTTTAAAAAATAAATGAGACAGAGTCAAACTTTAGCGTAAAGAGCGAGGCGTTGAGGAGGGGACATCCCCTTTCATATTTGGAACATGGGCGCCCATATGGAGGGGCAGGGGGTGGGGGCTCCCGCCCCCCCGGGCTGAATGATGCTGCCTTATTTTTATATTTTTGTTCTGAGATTTCTCTTATATAGCATTAAAAGTGCCAATTAGACAAGGTTTGCCCCCCCCCTGGAATTCAGCTTATGGGCGCCCAGGATTCGGAATAATTTCTGTTCGTTTTAAGTTTTAATGTCGCTCCTTACTTTCAGTTTAAAAACTTGTTTTTTTATTTAATTTCTAATCGTTTTTTAGTTAATGCAGCTTTTATTTTGGCTCACCGTCATTGAATAAGTAAACAAAATTTGCATAAAAATTTTACTTTTATTTTGCTAAATGGATGTCTCTAAATTTGGTTATGACGTAATTTACGAATTAATTTACGTAACTAACTTCTATATGCGTATATTTTTCTTCTGGCAAAAAATACAAAGTTTCAGATTTTTGCAGATATGAGCTTGAAACCTATGTAATAGGGTTTTCTGATACGCTGAATCTGACGGTGTGATTTTCATTAAAATTCTTTCATTTGTAGGGGATGTTTCCCCCCTCTTTAAAAAATCGGGTAAATTTTCTCAGGATCGTAGCCTTTGATGAGTAATACTAAACTTAATAAAATTTATATATTTAGAATCAGTATTATAAACACATTCTTTTGATACATTTATTGACATCAAAATTCCGTTTTTAAAAGTTTCGATTACTATTGAGCATTATCGCTTGTTTTTTTTATTGTTTTTTTTATTACGTATATTGTATTACGTACATGAGGGGGTTCTCCCCTTAGTCAATACCACGCTCTTTACGTTAAAAGTTAAAAACAATTTGATTCACAAACCCCTGAATCACAAAGGCCGTTTAATTATAATAGATAGCTCTTTTAAAAGCACTAAAAAAAACTGTAGCGTAAAGAGCGAGGTATTGACTTGGAGGAGAACCCCCTCACATACGTTATAATTTCTGTTCGTTTTAAGTTCTAATGTTGCTTCTTAATTTCAGTTGAAAAAACTCGTTTTTTTATTTAATTTCTAATCGTTTTTTAAATAATGCTTGGAAATCTGGCGCCCCCTCCAAAGAAATGTCCCTTACCCCAAAGAAACATCCTCCACGGAAAGATTCTCCACGAGTAACCCCCTCCTCTATCCCCCCCCTCCAGAAAAAATCCTTCCTGAAAATGTCTGTATACTTCCCAATAACCAATGAATAATGTTGGCAAGTCCGGCGCCCCCTTCATGGGAATTTCCCTTCCCCCATGAAAACTTCCTTCATGTAGAGATCCTCCAACATAACCCCCGACCCACCCACCCCCCCTCCACTACCAGAAAAAAACCCTCCTGAAAACTTCTGTATACTTCCCAATAACCAATACTACATGTTAACATTAGGTAAAGTTCATAACTTTTAGCCCCTCTCCCTGGGGACTTCGGGGGATTAAGTCATCCTAAAAGACATATTTATCATATTTTCGACCATGTTGAACAAAATGGCTATTTCAAAATTTTGATCGGCTGACTTTGGGAAAAAACATAAGCGTGGGAGGGGGCCTAGTTGCCCTCCATTTTTTTGGTCACTTAAAAAGAGCACTAAAACTTTTAATTTCCGTTCCAATGAGCCCTCCCACGATATTTTAGGAACACTGGGTCAATAGGATCTCCCCTGGGGAAAAGAAAAAAAAAACAAAACAAAAAAACAAATAAACACGCATCCGTGACCTTTATTCTGGCAAAAAATGCAAAATTACACATTTTTGTAGATAGAAGCTTCAAACCTCTATAGTAGGGTTCTCTGATACGCTGAATCAGATGATGTGATTTTCATTAAGGTTCTCTAACTTTTAGGGGGTCTTTCCCCCTTTTTTTGAAAATCAGCCAAATTTTCACAGGCACGTAACTTTTGATGGGTAGCACTAAACTTGATGAAAAGCTATATATTTGAAATCAGCATTGAAATCTGATTCTATTGATGTATCTATTGGTATCAAAAACCAGTTTTCTAGAGTTTCGGTTACCATTGAGCCGGATCGCACCTTACTTACAGTTCGTTACCACGAACTGTTTGAAACATGATTTGCAGAACATTATATTGCAACATTGTGTATCAAATGCGTGATAGGACAATACATTTTAAATATAAAATTGTTCCCATATTAAAAAAAAGAATAGCCTTATTTCTAATATTAGTTTAAAATAATTTTTCCACTATACAAGTCAAGACCAGAACAGAATATGCAGTTTACTAAAAAAAAAAAAAAAAAAAAAAAAAAAAAAAAAAAAAAAAAAGACCGTGGATTGTCTGCTTAATATAAATATACTGATATTTATTCCATGAAGTTTTGACAATTTTTTATTTATTAAAGTAAAAAAAAGTGAAAACATTTTAAATGTATTTTGTTTTCAGTAGAGTGCAAATTATGTTATGGACTCAAAAAGGCATGGGGGTTGTTAGTCCTACTAATGTAAATTCTACTCGTTTTGAGCTTGACTGGGTTATTTATTGCAATTTCTGTTTCTGTTTTTACTTAGGCAGCGCTATTGCACTGCCTATGATTGTTTATATTCAGTTATAAACAAATTCGCTTGTGAGTACGTGATGCAAAACGTGATGCAAAACGTTTGTGAGTTCGTGTGAGTACGTGGTAACTGGGTGAAAGACAAATGTATTTGTTTTTTCTTAATGTTGTTTTTATTGATTATACGTAGCCTAGCCTTGTACTTTGTATCGGTTACACATGACATTAACTTTAAATCGTGCCTTCTCTTTTACCTAGTAACACTGACTGTTTTTTGTTTTTTGTTGTTTGTTTTTTACCACCTATGGGAACTTAAAGATAGCCCTATAATTTACCTAAATTCCAAACTAGGCAAAAATTAAATCTAGAAAGTGTGGAATCTAGATTCTAGAAAGTCATCAAGGACTAGGAGATGTCATTTTGCGCCGATTTTAAGAAATATGAAAATTCTGACCTGGCATGTCATTGATTCAAAATACTAGAACGATGTGATAGTCCTAGAGTAAAAGTCCCCCTTTTCGGTGAAAATATCGGTCCTGCTTCACTTTTCTGCCTCTGCTGAAAGAATATTTTAGACATTAACATAAAAAAGACGGAACAAAAAATAAATGAGATTTTATAATCCCTTAATCAGCTTAAAATGCGATTTTATATAATCACTATATAGTCTTTTGATTATGAGAGTCACGATCAGTGCCGAAAATCCCTATAAATTAGTGTCCCTTCCGAAGTGACAAAAGGCTAGAAAAGAGTAAAGAAATTCTGGCATGTGAGCTGTCAAGACTTTCGACAGGGAAAGTGACACTAGCAATTCTCGTCATTGCCACTTTATTTTGGTATTTTTAGACAACAGGTGATCAGCTGGAGAAACCATGTCATCAACAACGATATTCGTACCCGCACAGGCTAACCAAGCATCGCCTATGTAAGACAACAAAGATCCGCAACACAATACCTTGGATATATCCTTCGCATGGAAGATCATAGACTTCCAAAAATATTCCTCCACTGGCATCCGGAAGACACCTGTCACCGAAGAAGACCAAGGAACACGCTCCTTAGGGCGCACGAGCGTGACAGAAGAAATCTTAAGATGGGTCTCATCCGAGAGAGGGAGGAACATCTATTCAAAGGCTTACTCGAGGTAAGGTTGGAAGCTACTCACCGAGGCTCTCTGTGCCTCTGGAAGAATTAGGAGTCTAAGCTAAGATAGAAAAAACATTCCTCGACCCTTTCTAATACTACTTTTAGAGGGTATTATCTTAGAAAAGAAGGTTAATCTGAGGCGTTATAGTTGTCAATATTCATATATTTTCATTGCCGATTTCAGGTCTAAAATAAAGGGCTCTTGAATTATCTTCTGTTCTTTCTTGACCATAGAGCCTTACGGGGGAGACTGTGCTGAAGTGTTTTTGTTGTAAGTTTATTGCTGATTGAGCTATGAACCCTGAATGTCAAAATTAAGCACTCATTGAAGATATTTTGCATCTTATCACAGTAAGATGCCTTCCGATGTTGCCACTCATGTAGATGTCTCTCAAATAATTTCTAAGGCCACGCTGCCCTTCTGTTTACAATTTAAATGGTATGAAAATATAACAATGGGCTTATAAATATTTCGATCTTAATAAAAAAAACTTAGCTTATTGTGATACATTCTTAATCTTCTTTTCCTCTCCAACATTCCAGTCCAATAATTCCCCTTAACGTAGAGTAAATAGCAAAGCTGCCTCAGTACAAGCTAAGGTCCATTCACAATGCGAGTTTACTAATACCAAGGTTTAGCTAGCGCTAATTAGAACCAATCAGATTTTTCATTGGATTTTCCGATTGACTGAAAATTTGAAGAAAAATTGATTGGCTCAAATTAGCAATAGCTAAATCTAGGCAATAGTAAAATTACACTGTGAATGGAGCTGTAATAAAACATTTCTACTGAAATATTTCGTGAGCCAATAGTGACCTAGTTCTAGTTGAAATTTCTAAGGAGGCATTAAACGAAAACTTCGACCAGGCTTTTTAAAACAAACTCCAATAATTACAATTTTCTACTATACAAGTATAGTAAGCCAATATGACCTTTTAATGGGATTTAAAAGCTAGTGTAGCTGTACCACTTCTTTTTTTGCTTGTGATGCTAAATTTGACTAGGCCTAAGGATGGGACGAAAAAGGTCTTAAAACAATATTATGATTTACCTTTTCAAATGACTGCTAACTGCTTTAATGTCTTCTAGTTGCCAACTTTGTCTTTTGTTTTCTTGTGATTTTTTTTTACAGTGACAAAAATAAAATATTTGCGTAATTTAAAAAATCTTACAGCGTATTTCTTTGGTTTTTATTGTTTTTCAGTAAAAACCAGCCGTAAAAATTGTATTATCTTAAATTAAGTACTTTCGAAAAATTTTTTTTTTGGTAAAAAAATAGTATCTATGGATAAGAAACATTGGTACCAATTCATGAAATTTCTTTTTTTTTGTTTTTGTTTTTTTTTATGGAAGAGGAAGGAGGAGTAAAGTGTTTTTCATATCTAAAGAAAAAAAATTTTTTTTTCTTTTTTTCCAAGGGAAATACCAAAAAATGGCACATTTAAATGAAAGTTTGAAAACACATAATTTTTTTAAATCTAGGGATAGGGTAAAAAAAATTGAAAATCCCTGCCTCCAACCCCCCGGATCGGTCCCAATGATTTTTAGGTACTATATTAGATAAATTAGTTCCTGTCAAGAAGCATAATGAGTCTTGAAGCCCTGTCGAATGCCCTGACGAGGTTAGGCTGGGTATTAAGGTTCGAAACTGTTCCGGTGTTGTGAGTTGGTTTGGGGTCTCTGCCCTGTCATAAGGTCCTTTAACCATCCCCTACCCTGAAGGTAAAACTGTGTATACGTGGCCTCGTAGCTACGTTAAGGTTGACCTTTCACGAGTTTGACTAACTGGAAATGTGACTGATAATGGCACTGCAGGGTGACCGTCAGGTGTGGCTTCCACCGAAGAAATTATAGCCTAGTAAACGGCATAGCATTGCACTGGATTCTAATTAACGAATAATGTTTCAGATTTTATTTGTTTCGGACGTACTTGTGCAGGACGTCAGCTCTAATTGACTGATGAGTATTATCAAGTGTGGATAACCATATAGTGACCAAAATGGGCCCAGAATTGCACAAAGCCTCCAATCAACTGGAGATCCCAGGGACTTCTTGCTGTCCAGTTCTAAGCTGGATTAAGCACTGCGTGTAGACTTGGTAAGATGTATTAGTCCCCGAAATACACTGTTGAGACCCATTGCTTGTCCTGAGACCTAACAATGTCAGTGATTTAAGTAATATGAAAAGTTCAACTTGGAATATTACAACGTTAAAAAACAACTGTCACATTGACATTTTGACTGACGAATTCAGACTCTTGACCTGGACTTGCTACGAATATCAGAAAATCATATCAAGAGGTAGAAGCATAATAATGTGTGACTGAAACACAAGGGCCGTTTAACTGGAATAAGAAGCTTTTTTAAAGTACTAAAAAAAAAATGAATATCCCCCTTCCAGCTCAATTATTTGTTAAAAACTAAAAAATACATTTTCAAAAAAACCGGTAAATGAAAAAATAATTAATTTCATTCAAGAATGACAATTGTTATATATGTTTTTCTTCAAAGTAAAAGTTAATTATGAAAACAATTTATTATGAAATTTGAAAAATAGTGCTGATGTGTATTTTTCTTTCTTTCTTGTTCCCCAGGATTAACGGGAAACTGAAAAGAGTTGTTCAAGACTTTGCATACAAGCTAATGCCTATATTTATGTCTTAGTATAAATCTGTTTTCAAAACACTACCATAAAGGGGCACACAGCATCGAAAAGAGGTGTTCTTGTGTCGCACCCGTAGCATATGAAATTGGAAGTATAAACAATGTACCATTGAAATCTGAACTCTAAGAATTTTTGAAACGAATGCTTAAAATTCTCTTCATGTCTTGAATCCCCCTTAGCCCCTTAGTAAGCTGAAATTAAAACAAAAGAGTTTTGTAAAAACCACTAGTGAAAAATATTCAAATTGAAAATTAGTTCAGAAATGATACTCAATCCTATTTATATTTATCCTAACATTAAACTTAATTACAAGAAAAGTTTTAGGGAACTTTGAAAAATAGCTTGAAATCCTGACGTGTCTGTTTTTTTTTCTTTTTTTATTCTGGAATACCATAGGGGTGTCGAAAATAGCTAATCAAGCAAAGTTTTCACAATTTGGGCTTTACTTAACCTATCATGTCAAGGCGCGCATGAATTGGTCACTGGATTTTATATTACACAAAGGCCTGTCATTTGGGGACATGGGGAAGCTACTTGCCCTCTTGAATTTACAAGTTTTCTTGTTTAAACATTCTATTCTTCATAATGATATAATATGTCACAGGTAATTATTTGGTTAAAAAAAACTGTCTTTCTAATTTAGTAATTGAGATAAATGAGCACTTTAACAAGGTCTTGACCTTACTCATGCATCCAATCACCTAGGACAAAATAGTATAGCCAATTCATTTGTGGTAACCAATTAATTAAGCTAAAATAATTTAATATGAAATAAAATATTTATAACAAAAAAAATACAAATTTCTAAGTTTGGAAAGACCACTGTTTACTAAATTAAGAGAAAACATTCTGTTCTGAGGCTCGAAAGGGAATTGCTAAATAACCCCTTTCCTGGCTAAGTACGTAAATTGGCTGGATTGATGCGGTTGAGATTTAATATATAAGCTAAGATTTTGGGACCAATGATACACTAAACTATTTGTCGGGGTAACCTCTGTTCGTTTTATGTTCGAAATACCTTCGAATATTGTTGAAATATTGTAAGTGTTAAAGTATGTTATTTTGTTGTACTTTATTGTAGATAGCTTATAATGGTTGATTACCCGGGACTAAGAGCCCCCATGGCATATGATTAACTCCCAGTTGGTACGCTCGAGATTATTAGTCAGGCCAAGGCCTAAGCCACGCTACCGAGATTTACTCACCTTAGGGCCGTAATTGTACCCCCTACAAAGAGTGGATTAACACACCAACCAGAACCTATGTTATAAAAGCTGGTGAGAGCTGGTGGGCAACCATAACCTTACTTCACAACACATTAGCCAAAGAATCTTGTCCAAAATCGAGCAAAATTAACATTAATAAATGTAAGTCGTTGTACAACACCAAGCGAAAGAACCGTAAATCTAAAAAAAAAAAAAAAAATATTCCCCAAGTGATCACCTCACATCAGGGCTCCACAGAGGACACACACACACACACACACACACACACACACACACACACACACACACACACACACACACACACACACACACACACACACACACACACACACCCACACACACACACACACACACACACACACACACACACACACACACACACACACACACACACACACACACACACACCTAACCTAACTCTCACCTAACCTAAGCTAACCTAAGTGAAGCGTGTGCGTGTGTGTGTGTGTGTGTGTGTGTGTGTGTGTGTGTGTGTGTGTGTGTGTGTGTGTGTGTGTGTGTGTGTGTGTGTGTGTGTGTGTGTGTGTGTGTGTGTGTGTGTGTGTGTGTGTGTGTGTGTGTGTGTGTGTGTGTGTGTGTGTGTGTGTGTGTGTGTGTGTGTGTGTGTGTGTGTGTGTGTGTGTGTGTGTGTGTGTGTGTGTGTGTGTGTGTGTGTGTGTGTGTGTGTGTGTGTGTGTGTGTGTGTGTGTGTGTGTGTGTGTGTGTGTGTGTGTGTGTGTGTGTGTGTGTGTGTGTGTGTGTGTGTGTGTGTGTGTGTGTGTGTGTGTGTGTGTGTGTGTGTGTGTGTGTGTGTGTGTGTGTGTGTGTGTGTGTGTGTGTGTGTGTGTGTGTGTGTGTGTGTGTGTGTGTGTGTGTGTGTGTGTGTGTGTGTGTGTCCTCTGTGGAGCCTGATGTGAGGTGATCACTTGGGGAATATTTTTTAGGTTAGGTTAGTTAGGCTTCTCTGGTCCGGGGGACCTTTGGGGGCCGGGGGAGGGCCTTTGGGGCACAGGGAGGGCCTTTGGGGCACATGGAGGGCCTTTGGGTGCCTGGGGGACATTTGGGGCCAGGTGGCGGGCCTTTGGGACCCCGTTGGTCCTTTGGGAGCTCGCTGGGCCTTTGGGGGGCCCGGGGATGGCATTTGGGGGTCTGGGTGGGCCTTTGGGGCGCCGGTGGCCCTTTGGGAGCTTGGGGGCCTTTGAGTGTCCGGGGGCAGTTGGGGGCCTGGGGGACATTAGGGGACCGGTGGAGGGCTTTTGGGAGCTTGGGGGGCCTTTGAGGACCGGGGGCTTCCTTCGGGGTTGGGATAGGAGGATTGGAACCCTTTGGGGTTGGGTTAGAGGACCTCACAACACTGTTCAAATGAAACTTGTGTATTATAACGACCACAGAGTTTCACCATTAAATTCTCTTCTAAAATCTCTTCAAAGATCCCAGGGACTTCTTGCTGTCCAGTTCTAAGCTGGATTAAGCACTGCGTGTAGACTTGGTAAGATGTATTAGTCCCCGAAATACACTGTTGAGACCCATTGCTTGTCCTGAGACCTAACAATGTCAGTGATTTAAGTAATATGAAAAGTTCAACTTGGAATATTACAACGTTAAAAAACAACTGTC
This sequence comes from Artemia sp. Qi Xiang Cuo, assembly GCF_049724085.1. NCBI lineage: Eukaryota > Metazoa > Arthropoda > Branchiopoda > Anostraca > Artemiidae > Artemia > Artemia sp. Qi Xiang Cuo. Next base: position 22,909,528 of record NC_142814.1, on the reverse strand, counting down.
ACATTGACATTTTGACTGACGAATTCAGACTCTTGACCTGGACTTGCTACGAATATCAGAAAATCATATCAAGAGGTAGAAGCATAATAATGTGTGACTGAAACACAAGGGCCGTTTAACTGGAATAAGAAGCTTTTTTAAAGTACTAAAAAAAAAATGAATATCCCCCTTCCAGCTCAATTAGTTGTTAAAAACTAAAAAATACATTTTCAAAAAAACCGGTAAATGAAAAAATAATTAATTTCATTCAAGAATGACAATTGTTATATATGTTTTTCTTCAAAGTAAAAGTTAATTATGAAAACAATTTATTATGAAATTTGAAAAATAGTGCTGATGTGTATTTTTCTTTCTTTCTTGTTCCCCAGGATTAACGGGAAACTGAAAAGAGTTGTTCAAGACTTTGCATACAAGCTAATGCCTATATTTATGTCTTAGTATAAATCTGTTTTCAAAACACTACCATAAAGGGGCACACAGCATCGAAAAGAGGTGTTCTTGTGTCGCACCCGTAGCATATGAAATTGGAAGTATAAACAATGTACCATTGAAATCTGAACTCTAAGAATTTTTGAAACGAATGCTTAAAATTCTCTTCATGTCTTGAATCCCCCTTAGCCCCTTAGTAAGCTGAAATTAAAACAAAAGAGTTTTGTAAAAACCACTAGTGAAAAATATTCAAATTGAAAATTAGTTCAGAAATGATACTCAATCCTATTTATATTTATCCTAACATTAAACTTAATTACAAGAAAAGTTTTAGGGAACTTTGAAAAATAGCTTGAAATCCTGACGTGTCTGTTTTTTTTTCTTTTTTTATTCTGGAATACCATAGGGGTGTCGAAAATAGCTAATCAAGCAAAGTTTTCACAATTTGGGCTTTACTTAACCTATCATGTCAAGGCGCGCATGAATTGGTCACTGGATTTTATATTACACAAAGGCCTGTCATTTGGGGACATGGGGAAGCTACTTGCCCTCTTGAATTTACAAGTTTTCTTGTTTAAACATTCTATTCTTCATAATGATATAATATGTCACAGGTAATTATTTGGTTAAAAAAAACTGTCTTTCTAATTTAGTAATTGAGATAAATGAGCACTTTAACAAGGTCTTGACCTTACTCATGCATCCAATCACCTAGGACAAAATAGTATAGCCAATTCATTTGTGGTAACCAATTAATTAAGCGAAAATAATTTAATATGAAATAAAACATTTATAACAAAAAAAAAATTGCTAAGTTTGGAAATACCACTGTTTACTAAATTAAGAGAAAACATTCTGTTCTGAGGCTTGAAAGGGAATTGCTAAATAACCCCTTTCCTGGCTAAGTACGTAAATTGGCTGGATTGATGCGGTTGAGATTTAATATATAAGCTAAGATTTTGGGACCAATGATACACTAAACTATTTGTCGGGGTAACCTCTGTTCGTTTTATGTTCGAAATACCTTCGAATATTGTTGAAATATTGTAAGTGTTAAAGTATGTTATTTTGTTGTACTTTATTGTAGATAGCTTATAATGGTTGATTACCCGGGACTAAGAGCCCCCATGGCATATGATTAACTCCCAGTTGGTACGCTCGAGATTATTAGTCAGGCCAAGGCCTAAGCCACGCTACCGAGATTTACTCACCTTAGGGCCGTAATTGTACCCCCTACAAAGAGTGGATTAACACACCAACCAGAACCTATGTTATAAAAGCTGGTGAGAGCTGGTGGGCAACCATAACCTTACTTCACAACACATTAGCCAAAGAATCTTGTCCAAAATCGAGCAAAATTAACATTAATAAATGTAAGTCGTTGTACAACACCAAGCGAAATAACCGTAAATCTAAAATAAAAAAAAAAAATATTCCCCAAGTGATCACCTCACATCAGGGCTCCACAGAGGACACACACACACACACACACACACACACACACACACACACACACACACACACACACACACACACACACACACACACACACACACACACACACACACACACACACACACACACACACACACACACACACACACACACACACACACACACACACACACACACACACACACACACACACACACACACACACACACACACACACACACACACACACACACACACACACACACACACACACACACACACACACACACACACACACACACACACACACACACACACACACACCACACACACACACACACACACACACACACACACACACACACACACACACACACACACACACACACACACACACACACACACACACACACACACACACACACACACACACACACACACACACACACACACACACACACGTGTGCGTGTGTGTGTGTGTGTGTGTGTGTGTGTGTGTGTGTGTGTGTGTGTGTGTGTGTGTGTGTGTGTGTGTGTGTCGTGCGACAGCAGCAGCAGCAGCAGCAGCGTGTGTGGCGTGGCTGTGTGTGTGATGTGTGTGTGTTGTGTGTGTGTGTAGTGTGTGTGTATATATGCATAGTGATACGTACATGTATACATAGTATATACATATGTGTGTGTGTGTGTGTGTGTGTGTGTGTGTGTGTGTGTGTGTGTGTGTGTGTGTGTGTGTGTGTGTGTGTGTGTGTGTGTCGTGTGTGTGTGTGTGTGTGTGTGTGTGTGTGTGTGTGTGTGTGTGTGTGTGTGTGTGTGTGTGTGTGTGTGTGTGTGTGTGTGTGTGTGTGTGTGTGTGTGTGTGTGTGTGTGTCGCGCGCGCACGCAGCAGCAGCAGCACGCGCGCGCGCGCGTGTGTGTGTGTGTGTGTGTGTGTGTGTGTGTGTGTGTGTGTGTGTGTGTGTGTGTGTGTGTGTGTGCGTGCGTGCGCGTGTGCGCGCGTGTGCGCGCGTGCGCGTGTAGCGCGTGTGCGCGTGTGTGTACACACACACACACACACACACACACACACACACACACACACACACACACACGCATGCTGCTGTGTTAGCTTAGGTTAGTGAGTGTGTGTGTGTGTGTGTGTGTGTGTGTGTGTGTGTGTGTGTGTGTGTGTGTGTGTGTGTGTGTGTGTGTGTGTGTGTGTGTGTTTTTGTGTGTGGGTGTGTGTGTTTTTGTGTGAGTGTAAGTTTTGGCGTGTGTGTGTGTTTGTGTGTGTGTGTGTGTGTGTGTATGTGTGTTATCCCGGCGGCGCTTCTCTGGTCCGGGGGACCTTTGGGGGCCGGAGGAGGACCTTTGGGGCACAGGGAGGGCCTTTGGGGCACATGGAGGGCCTTTGGGTGCCTGGGGGACATTTGGGGACCGGTGGAGGACCTTTGGGACCCCGTTGGTCCTTTGGGAGCTCGCTGGGCCGTTGGGGGGCCCGGGGATGGCATTTGGGGGTCTGGGTGGGCCTTTGGGGCGCCGGTGGCCCTTTGGGAGCTTGGGGGCCTTTGAGTGTCCGGGGGGCAGTTGGGGGCCTGGGGGACATTTGGGGACCGGTGGAGGGCTTTTGGGAGCTTGGGGGGCCTTTGAGGACCGGGGGCTTCCTTCGGGGTTGGGGTAGGAGGATTGGAACCCTTTGGGGTTGGGTTAGAGGACCTCACAACACTGTTCAAATGAAACTTGTGTATTATAACGACCACAGAGTTTCACCATTAAATTCTCTTCTAAAATCTCTTCAAAAATCTTCTTTTAAAATGTCTCTATCTGTTTCGCCGAAATAGTTCCATAACCTGTCTAAAACGGTTTCGCCCAAATAATCCCTAAACGTAAATTCAGCGTGTTCCTTTGTTATTGGCATCTCTGCGCTAACGCATTTCAAATTAATAGGACACCTTTTCGCGCGCTAAAACAATTCATCGCTAAGACGTTTCTTGCCTAATTGTTTCCATGTCCTTTGGTTATTAATATCTTTTGGAGTTCGACAAGTAGAACTGTTCCCGAGGCAAAGACATTAATGATTTGGATCTATTCCTGGAGAAATGTTTCTAGGCGAAAATTTTTAAAGTCTGACAGATGATGTCATTGATTGATTGATCTGTCAAGAAAGGGGAAATTAATTTGTTGTTTCTAAGGGGAATTATTGATTCACGATAGGTGAATTGAGGTCGACAGCACAGGTGTTCCAAGGTTGATGTTGTTGTTGTTGTAAGTGCACGCTCTCAGCGAACTTTATGTAAATCAAGTTCACAGGTGCTACTCGTGACAGGACCACGTGGTTTATGGTTTTCCAAGTGAGAAAGTTCCTGTTTTTCCAAGTGAGAAAATTCCTGTTTTTTCATTCTCACTGAGAAAACCATAACATTACTAAACTTTGCCCGGAAACAATTTGATTAATGACTGACAGCAAAGAGAGAAAAATACTGTTTTTCCATTCTCACTGACAAAAACCATGAAACATACATAAATTGCTGTTGACATCCATGAAAGTGAGAAAGTTCCTGTTTTTTCATTCTCACTGACAAAAACCATAAAACAGACAAAATTCCTGGTTTTTCAAGTGAGAAAATTCCTGTTTTTTCATTCTCAGTGAGAAAACCATAAACCACGTGGTTCTATGCCAATATATGGTGTTAAAAAAAGTTATAGGTGGCAGCAGGGGTGGGTGACACGAGTATAAGATAGCTTTCTACTCATACCTTTGTTAAAAATACAAAGGTTCGGCGATATGTATTTCATAATAACGAAAGATAAGCCGAGGTGTAAGGAAGCAAACAAATTGAAAATGATAGCAATGATAACTGGGTTTTGGATTTTCACATGTATAAGCCCATCAATACTTACCATACCCTTGAGAATGAGAAATATGGACTGGACAAATCGCTGGAAGAAAAAGAGCTTTTTGTCCCGCAATCTGAACAATTAAATGAAACAAAGGTTCGGCGATATGTCTTTCTTAATAACAAAATATAAGCCAAGGCAAAAGAAGAACATGTTTTCCAACCACCTGAACAATTAAAATAAACAAAAATGGTTGTCAATGCCTTCCATACCTTGTAAAATCAAAAACCTAGACTAGATAAATCGTTGGAAGAAAAAGGAGTTTTCGTCCCACCACCTGAACAATAAAAGAAGCAAAGGTTCGGCGATATATCTCATAATGAAAAAAAGACAAACCGAGGCAAAAGTTAAAGGTCCAATTAATCTTACAAAGGCACCACTTTTAATTTAAGGTCCATTTGGACGTCGTGAAATCAAGAAAAGGCTCAAATTGTCTGCATTTAGAAGACAAGCGACATCGAAAATCTATTTATATATATTGAAGCCTGCCGCATGCCCCATACCTTTGTTAAAAAAACAAAGGTTCGCCGATATATATTTCATAACGATGAAATATAAGCCGAGGTGTAGTGAACCAAACAAATTGAAAATGATAGCGATGACGATTGGGCTTGGACGTCATGGCATCAAGAAAAGGCTCAAATTTTTTGAGTTTAGAAGACGAGCAACAGCGAGAATTTATATATAGAAGCCTGCCGGACTCCCGGTACTTATTATATATATATATATATATATATATATATATATATATATATATATATATATATATATATATATATATATATATATATATATATATATATATATATATATATATATATATATATATATATATATATATATATATATATATATATATATATATATATATATATATATATATATATATATATATATATATATATATATATATATATATATATATATATATATATATATATATATATATATATATATATATATATATATATATATATTCTTGTGAAGGTTTTCAAGCAATAAGTTCAAGCAATCAGATTTTACTTTCTCTGTCCTTTGTAAAAAGAAGAGTTATTGCACATACGCAAAAACCGACTGAAGGCTTTCAGTTACATAAGATAAGTCGTATACTTTTCTAGTATCTGGAAAAAAAAAACCTAAACGCCAATTTGAGTTGGCTGACTCGCTTCAGCTGTCTGAACTATTCTGCATCCGAGAACACAGATTTTAGGAGATTCTTTTGGCAAATGCTCTTTTTTCGTTCATAACAGCTGGGAAAGATAAGGCAATCATGTCAGCTAACTCTTTAGAAACTGGAAGCACACAATTCAATGTGTTACAAGTCACCAACAAATAAGCTTTCATGAAAACTGTGTAGTAGCCACGGACGGTTTAATATCTATTTCAGGAAAAAGAAAAGATAGAATCATTAATCAGTTAGCCCAGCTAAAAAAACTGCAGGTTGAAAACATTGTTTAACGTTTAGACTAATTGTTGAAACTGCAATATCTCGTGGAAGGTGCCAGCTTAGTCCTCGGTGGCTCCGAAGGTCAAAAGAGGGAGCAAAAGAGTCAATAATTAACATTTCATATGAGAATTCTGAAATTCATAAGACTTTTACAGTCACACAGCTCAGTGGGAGCGACGGTCAAGGTGTTCCAGTAAGTCTGCAACCAGGTTTGAACTATGTATTATTTTCGATGTTCCTGAGCATGACCGTCTAGATAGACTGGTCCAAAATTTCACATATGTGACAGTAAAGTTTCCCGTTTCCGTCGTATTAGGATCTTGAAGACGTCGGCACATTCAACACAAAATGACCAAAGCCCAAAGGGGACTTCAATGGTTAGTAAAAAAAGAACTTAGAAATACCTTTGTGCTTGCATTTTTTTTCACTTGGAATGAATTTCCAAAATCGTAATTCTATTCAATAATTGAAAATGAAAAGGAGTTTGATGGACGCTGGAAGATAAACATTATGGGGATGTAGGTATTTACAAAACATCATGCCCATACAATCGTAATTAGTAGTGGAGATATGGGCTCAGATCAGTTTGAAAGTGGGAAAGGGAGTAAATCTAAGAAATAACTAAATCTTAACAAAACAGAAGAGGTTTTTTGTTTTTTTTATCAACTAAAACGAATATCAAATTATCTTTTTAAATGAATTAATTCCATGGGTTATCTTCTTTTTCAGTCAGACGAAAAAAAATTGAAAAAAACTCTTCAAAATAAACTATGTGGTCTATTCTTCTAAACAGAGGCAAGAAAACTACAGTACGTCTAATAAATTTCATTTTGTAGAAATTTCTTCAATAATATTCGTTTCAGATCGAATCCTTAGTAAAATTTAAAATTATTTTGTAACAGTAAATTAAGAAAAATTTTCAGATATTTCCTGGGGATCCCGTTGTCTTTGCTTCTTGGGCGGGCTCCCAGATAACGCCAGGGGACCCCATATACACGTGGCAGTTGGTTTACAAAGCAAAAGGGCAGTAAGTCTTGATTAAAATTCTAGAAATAACCATATCCAGTTCACTTACTGCATCCTTGCTTGTCATGATGTCCATTAGTTAAACTATGTTTAGTAGAAAATAACAGCTCATGGTTATACTGAATCAAAGAACAGGCATCATTTAAAAAGGCAGCATTTTTGTGAATTTTTTTCTGTCAAGATAGAATAAACCTGAATGATCTTATAATCCTAGACTACAACTGTGGGTAAAATTGCTCAGATAAAAACGAAATTATTTAGATTTCCCGTGGGTAGGAATTACGTGATTAGCTATACGGATATAATACTGTTCCTTTTCGCGTCTCTTATAATATCTATTCATTTAAGGTGTATTCTACCTATAAAGAAAAGACGAATCAACGTTATTTAAAGAAGCGTTTGTATCTATAATAAGCTATAGTTTTTGGATAAATACTATATCATACTTCCAAGCCACGATTTATCCTATGATTCAACGATTAGCGTTAGACATTTAGAGAGGATAAACCCAAAGTATGTACCATAGTAAAGGAAAAAACCCATCAGTACTCAAGGATTACGCTAAAAGTGAAATTTCTATTAAAATTGCGTGCCATTCATAGTAATAGAGAGAATAGACCTTGTTTAGTATCGTAAAATACTCTAAGCTATTAGTTCAAGCCTTCCCTGAAATCAGAGGCAACACTATAGCGTTGCCTGTAGTAAAGGCCATTAATCCAATGTTTTTTTTTGTTTTTTTTTTCAGAGGCACTTCATATGGAAAGGGTCGTCACATAAACTTCGGAGGGGGCAAATTTGATTGGATATCGAGAGTTCTAAGGCCCTTGTGAGTCAAAAGTGATCGGAGGGCAACTAGCCCCCCCCCCTCACGCCCTTTTTTCCCCGATACATCCGACAAAAGTTTTGAGATAGCCATTGTGTTACAAATAGTTCGAACAAAAACTCCGGTGTCGACAAAACTCCCCAGGGCCCGGGAGCAGGCGTTATAAGTTATGCCCTGGGGTTATATATGGTACTTATTGAGGGGAACCAGCCCCCCCCCCCGCCCTTTTTCCAAAATGCATCCGATAAAAATTCCGAGATAGCCAAGATCATATAGTTCATATAGTTTCATTAAAAGTAGTTCATAGATCGTGTAAAAAAAACTCCGGTGTCAAAACAACCCCCCCCCCAAGGGCTCGGGGGCAGGCGTTGTAAGTTATGCCATGGGGACATATATGATTATTATGGAAGATATGCTCTTATAAACTTCAAAGAGGGCTCATTTCGTTGGAAATTGAAAGTTCTCTTTCACTTTTTAAGAGCCAAAAGAGATCGGAAGGCAACTAGCCCCCCACCCTCCACGGCCTATTTCCCCAAACCCATCCGATAAGAAATTCGAGAGAGCCATTTTTTTAAAATGGTTCAACATCATATAACGATAACTCCGGAGTCGACACAATCCTTCAGGGCCCCCATAGACGTTGTAAGTTATACCCGGGGGGCATATATAGCTGTTATGGAAGGGATGCTCGTATAAACTTCAGAGAGGGCTCATTTGATTTAAAATACAAAGTTCTAGTTCACTTTTAAAGAGTCAAATAAATAGTCAAAAGAGCTCGAAGGGCAATTACCCCCCCCCCAACAGTCTTTGTCCCCAAACCCATCCGATAAAAATTTTGAAATAGCCATTTTGTTGAATATAGTTTAAACATCAGATAATAAAAACTCCAAGGTTGACACAAACCTATTTTTTTACTTTGATATTGTCACTGTGATTCTAGTTTTAATACTTTGCCGAACTTTTGATTTTGAAAAAAAGTTTGATTTTGGAATAAGGAATTTTTAAAAACTTGAAACTTTTTGCAATAAAAAACGAACAAAATTAATTAAAAAAAAACTTTCCGAAAAAGAATTTTTTAAAAGAAAAGTAATGCCCATTTTAAACTTAAGATCAGCAAATGCAAATACCTTTTAAAATTCAAACTCCAAACGACCAGAGATTACTATTAAAGAATAAATGAAACCCAAAATGAACAGAAATTAAATAAACAATCAAAGCAAAAAAAAGTAAAACAAGTAATAATATAAATGAATAAAAAACGAACGAACAGAAATTAAGTAAACAATCATAGTAAAAATATAGAACAAGTAATAATATAAGTGAATAAATAAATCTTAAAGCAAGTAATGCTTAAATTGAATATGCAAATCAAGCTTAAAGCGAACAACGAATATGGTGCTAATGAAGTATAGATGAAAGTAAAATCGACCAGTAATTAAATAAACAATCAATGCAAGCACACATTTAATAAATTCTAATATAAATTAAAAATTAAATCTTAAAACGAGTGAAACTTAAATTGAATATACAAATCAAGCTTGAAACGAACAAAAATCGCTACAAACAAGAGTTTGGGTATCATCTCCTCTCACTGCAAAAGTGTAAAACCTACTGCGTCATTGGCGCTTTACTGTAAACTATATGTGTCTTAGACAGTCTTGGAAAGTATAAAGAAAATCAAATTAAATATTTGATATATTATGATATTAATTGTTGAAATATCCATCAGTTCAAGATTTTATTTCACTGTAATTTTATTTTCATTTCAATGCTGTAAGAACTGGAAAAGAAATTATTTGTAATATAAATCATTTTCAGTGAAGCCCCAATGACGGAGTAGGCTTTAGGTTTTTATACTTAAGGAAGGGGGCAGTTTCCCAACTCTTGTTTTCAATGAAACTATATTCGTCTTAAATAATCTTGGTAAGAACTAATAAATCAAAACTGAATATTTGATGTATAATGATATTAATTGCTGAAAGCTCATCAGTTCAAACTTTTACTGTAATTTTAATGTTTATTTTCAATATGAAGTACAAAAGAAAATACTTGTAATATAATTCGTTTTCAGTAAAGCGCCAATAACGCAGTAGGTTTTAGACTTTTACAGTGAGAGAATGAGGCGATACCCAAACTCGTGTTTATAGTGATTTTTGTTCGTTTCAACCTTGATCTGCATATTAAATTTAAGTTGCACTAGTTTTAAGATTTATTTGTTCTTTTACATTAGTATCTACCGTATGTTTGTTTGCATTGATTGTTTATTTAATTTATGTTCGTTTTAGGTTTCATTTGTACTTCAATAGCAAAACATTTTGTTTCGTTTTAAGCTTTATTTGCATATTCAATTTAAGTATTACTCCCTTTAAGATTCATTTATATCATTACTTGTTGTATGTTTTGTTTTGCTATGATTGTTTATTTAATTTCTGTTCGTTTTGGGCTTCATTTATTCTTTATTAGTAGTTTATGGTCGTTTTGAGTTTAAATTTGAAGAGGTATTTGTATCTGCTGATCTTAAGTTTATGATGGCCTTTACTTTTCTTTGAAGAACTCCTTTTCCGGACAGTATTTTTTTAATTAGTGTACTATAAAGCCTTAATCCCCTTTGTGACGGAACAAATTCATTTAATATATATTTTCCTTCCGCTCCATTAATTTCCTTTCACTTTCCCCCCTCTTTATACTCTTCCTCCACCTTAAGCTGTAATTCTTCCTTTTAAATTTTTCGCTCTTGAACAGTTTGATTACTTTTTTCCCCTAAGTTGTATCCCTGATTATCACTTTTTATTCCCGATGAGGTTTTTTTATATTGAATTCACCCAATCCTTTCTCATGGGATTTATATCGACGCGTGGATTCGGTTATCCCTTTCTTTGCTGTTGTTTTCCTTGTATGTTTACCCAGAACTGTGATTTTCATGTAGGTCTCGTTAATTTTATAGATTTACTGTGATCTCCGACATTACTTGCCATAGGACTTATATGGAACTTTAATGATGATTCACAAAACTCTTTTTTCTTGTGAAAATGCAAATAAGGTTTATTCTTGTGTTTTACTTGTGTACACTGGTAGCAGTACTATTAAATAGCAAGCTTTGTCTTGCTATTTAATATGCAGTTTTAAGTTCTTTTCTTGTTTATTTTTCTGTAAAATAAATTAAGTCTAGTCAGATTCAATTTAAAGTAGAGGAAATTAACTTGCACCTAAAGAACGCCAATCAAAGCCATTTTTCTCACATCAGATTTTGCACATATTTAACTCGGGCACATACTTTAAACTTAATTTCCAAGTGGAGAGGGGTAGAATCATTTTTTATTGAATGCACTGCACCGTTCTACAAGTACCTTCCCTGTCAAGAAACAGAACCGATAATGCAATTTTGTTTCACGGTTTAGAATTAAACACGCCGTATATTGACATCACTGCAACGATTTGAGAGATTTGAAAAACTTATAAAGGTTTCTCTCTGATCTTTCTCATTTCAGACCTTTACAGATAATATTGCTTTCACTGGAACTTTAAATTACAATGGCTTAAAAATTCTTTTACAAACAACGTTGCCGTTACATCCAAATATCGTATCGTTACATCCAAATATAACATTATCAAAAATCTGAAATAAATACCAAAATTCATTTGCTAAGCCTCCCCCAACGGGAACTTACAGCAGGGCAATGTAGGTCAGTGGGGTCAAATTCTAATTAAATATAAATTTCTCTGCTGTTCCTCTCTTTGACAGCATGTTAGCAACCGGCTTTTGACAATTATTAAATTTAAAAAAACAAGTCTTTTTTAACTGAAAGTAGGGAGCGACATAAAAATTTAAAACGAGAAGAAATTATTCCGTATATGAAAGGGGCTCTCCCCTACTCAACACCTCGCTCTTTACGCTAAAGTTTTTTATTGTTCTAAAAAATAGAGTTGAAGGAAAGTGTCAAACTTTAACGTAAAGACCGAGGCGTTGAGGAGGGAACAGCCCCTTTCATATACGGAATAATTTCTGTTCGTTTTAAGTTTTAGTGCCGCTCCTTACTTTCAGTTAAAAAAAACTTGTCTTTTTTAATTTAATTTCTGAACGTTTTTAAATTAATGCAGGTTTTGATTTTGGCTCACCGTACATGAATAATTAAAATGAAATTTGTATATTAGTTTGTTTTTTTTTTGGCTAAATGGCTTTCTCGAAAGTTGTTTAATTTTATTTACGAATGTTTTTATTAGCAATAAATATGCGTAACTTACGAATTAACTTACGTAACGAACTTCTATATTCGTATATTTTTATTACATATATTAGGGGGTTCGCCCCCCTAGTCAATACCTCTCTCTTTACGCTAAAGTTTGAATTTTTCAACATTCTTTAAGAATGACCCCTTAATCACAAAGGCCGTTAATTAGAATAAATAGGTCTTATGAAAGTACTAAAAAAAAACTTTAGCGTAAAGAGCGAGGTATTGACTAGGGGCTAAACCCAATCATATACGTAATAGTTTATGTTCGTTTTAAGTTTTGATGTTGACAAGTTTTCAGTTGAAAAGTTCTTCAGTTGAAAACTTTTTTTTTTTTATTTAATTTCTGATCGTTTTTTTTAAATAATGCTGGGAAATCCGGCGCCCCCTTCATAGCAACGTCCCTTCCTCCATGGAAAGATCCTCCCACGTAACCCCGACTCCCCCCACTACCAGAAAAAAAACCACTACCAGAAGCAGTGGTAGTAAAATCGAATTTAAAATGTTGGTGAAATATGTGTAGTTTCTAACTAGGATTTCATAAATTAATTTGGCTGGTTTCAAAACTGGTGAAAATAGTAGTCAAATTTTGATTTTAGTAATTTCATTTCTCTTTATATTGTTTAATGCATTTATGGAAAAAAGTTGAGTAGCGTGTACTTAAGAAATAATGGCAGGGTATATGCGAATGTTGTAATGTTTTTTTTTCAAACCCCTTCTGAAGTGAAAGGGAAATTTTCTTTGTTCTTTCTCTAGATTTATCCCCCTCCCTTCTATGTATCATGTCCGGATATTTAGAAGTGATTTAGTCTGTAGTAAGTTTTCTTCTTTATTTTTAATAATTGGTATTAAAACTGTAATTTAGTTTTAACGTTATGTGAGCGTAGTGCAGCCCTGGCCACATAAATCGAACGCTGTCTCAATAGATTTATTTTGTTTTATTTATTTTTTTTTTCTTTCTTTTTTCTAGGTACAGGATTTTCTGATTAGCGTTTTCTGACAAATTAATTGTTGATTTTTTTTTTTAAAGTACATATGTAACAAAAACTACAGGGAAGCTATGTTTTAGTAGATGCACAATGATTCTCCATCAAGAAAAAGAAATGAATTGAGCAGGCCGAATCTATTCATTTTCAAATCGGTCCCTTTACCGAGTTTGAATTCTGCTTAGAAGATACAATAAAAGCTGAAATTTATGAATAGTAAATACATTATAATATCGAGTTTCTTATAGATCTTCAGTAGACCTTTTTTTACTTCATACTTCAATACAAACTTCAAAAAATTTTATTTTTATTTCAGCGACAGACATCCTGCTTAGGCTCTTGGCATTTTCTTATTAGATACTACAAAAAAAGAACCGTAGCACACAATTTTCATATTTATCTTCTAGTAATAAAATCAATTAACCTAGTTGACGAATACTCATGTGACTATCAATTTAGCAATTGCTTGATGTATTTTTTTCAGAAGAAGAAAGAGGAGATTAAGATTGGATTATTGTAACGTCAGATAAAAGTGTAACTTTGAAAACGTAGCTATTTTTCCCTGGCAAAGACGTTGTATTTGGTGCTAAATATAAAGTTTAATAGATTATTAACTATTCATCACTTCTTTGGCGAAGCTAAAATCAAACATTATTAATTAAAAACGACCATTTCCAAACTCAAATAAGAACACGTATAAGTTCAGATTTGAATAGCAAAATCCCGCATGTTGACATTTCTTTTAGAAAACCTTCTAATAATAGTCTGGTATTGGCTCCAAAACGATTTTGCAAAATTCTTCATACTTGACCATAGTGTTGGAACTAATGTTGCACTCTCGGAAAATTTGATCAACTAGAAAAAAACATTTTCTTTAGAGATAAAATTGATATTCAAAAGTATTATTTTATTACGACAATCTGAGAACAGAAAAAGAAAAAAATGGTTAATCAATATCCATGGCCAAACCTTCCTTCATATTTAGCAAACAATACAGACATAAGTTTAAGAACCCTCGCCTCAATTTTGGATGCTCGGATAACCAGAGTTGCTAAAATTTGACAGAATTCAGTATGAAAATTCATTTTGCAGGAAAAAAATTAATGTTCATCGAGAATCATTCAATTTATCGCAATCAATGAAAGATAGCTGAAAAACAATATGATGAACAATAGGCTCTTAAAATCTTAAGATTTTCCTTAAACTCTTGGAAAAATCTTAAGTTGAGAAAGTCTTGGAAAAATATAGAAGTTGAGAATAATGACAAAAAGAGTCCCTGTGTGACTCCCTCGGGATTTTTCAATATTCTATACGTTTTCACTTTGCTCAAGTAGCATCTATGTGGGATATCCAGATGCTAAGAAAAATCTGAAATCTAGATGGCTCTAAAAATCTAAACAATAAGTAAAATAAAATACCTCCCAAGTCTAGCTCATTAACCAACGATAAACCAATAAATATCTCTGTTTATTCTATTCGCGCGTAAAGTTCAGATTTGATTCTTTATGTACTTTCGCGATTCGCGATGTAAGAAGCAAATTGTTTGAAAGAAATTGAATATCTGTGTGAGATGGCCCGATGCTGAAGAGGATGTTTGAATTCAAAATAGCTCTGAAACTGAAAACATAAAAAAATATCATCAAAATCTAGCTCATCAGTATTTCTTTTTCTTTTTCTTTGCTCAATGCGTATATGCCTTTGACGTTGTTTGTATCTTAAGTACCTTCACAATATAAGAGCCAAAACGATTTTGAGCTGTGAAACTGTTATTTCTGTCTTTGGTGCAGGTAAAAATTTTGTTCAAAATTTATAGGTACATTACATAACATGGCATAGGTAATCTTACTTTTTTACTACTGTTTTGGCCTAAGTAAAATCAAACATTGCATTCTTCTTTGTCTCATTAAAACAGAATCTTAAAAATCTTAATTACTTACTCAGAAAATCTAGTTTCTTGTATAATGTATTAGTAAAAAAAGACCAGAAAAAGATCAACATAGAATTTAGAACATTCTCTACATTTGGCAATCTGGCGAGAAAACACACAATGAAAAAAGTATATATATATATATATATATATATATATATATATATATATATATATATATATATATATATATATATATATATATATATATATATATATATATATATATATATATATATATATATATATATATATATATATATATATATATATATATATTATATATATTATATATATCAGGTTTTTTCAATATTCCATACGATTTCACTTTGCTCAAGTAGCATCTATGTAGGATATCCGGAAGCTAAGAAAAATATGAAATGTAGATAGCTCTAAAAATCTAAACAATAAGTAAAGTAAAATACCTCCCAAGTCTAGCTCATTAACCAACGATAAACCAATTAATGTCTCTGTTTATTCTATTCGTACGTAAATATAGTTCAGATTTGATTCTTTATATATATATATATATATATATATATATATATATATATATATATATATATATATATATATATATATATATATATATATATATATATATATATATATATATATATATATATATATATTTGTGTGAGATGGCCCGATGCTGAAGAAGACGTTTGAATTCCAGATAGCTCTGAAAATCAAAACACGAAAAAAATATCATCAAAATCTAGCCCATTCAGTATTTCTTTTTCTTTTTCTTTGCTTAATTCGTATATGAATTTAACCTGATTTGTATCTCAAGTGCCTTCACAATTTAAGAGCCACAACGATTTTGAGCTGTGAAACTGTTATTTCAGTTTTTGATGCAGGTGTTCAAAATTTATAGGTACATTACTTAACATGGCATAGGTAATCTTACTTTTTTACTTCTGTTTTGGCCTAAGTAAAATCAAATATTGCATTCTTCTTTGTCTCATCAATACAGAATCTTAAAAATCTTGATTACTTACTCAGAAAAGTTAATTTCTTGTAAAATGTATTAGTAAAAAAAAAACAGTAAAAAATCAACATAGAATTGAGAACGTTCTCTACATTTGGCAATCTGGATTCTCAATTTGGATTGTTTCAAACCTACAAAAAGTGAGAACTATGATTCGTGCTATAGTTAAATATTTCCAGTTTTTCTTTTTTTGTCAGTTTTTTTTCTTTTTTTGTTCAGTAAACAATCCAAAATGAATAAAAGAACAAAAAACATAATAAAAAAAAACGAAACTAAACCGTTGATGTTTCAAAAAAATAAATTGGCGAGAAAACACACAATGAAAAAAGTACATGTATCCATGTTTTTGATATTTCAATTTACTTCGTCGACTTTAAGTCAAAATTCTTGGTCTAACGGAACACTGTCAATTTCAAAATCCAAACAAAAGTCTAATATTCAGATTATTCGAATGAAATTATGTTATCGTTGCCGTATCTATGCTTATTGTGTTGATCCAAATCAGTCTTTGAAAATTTGGATTTCTATTTTAGTCCAAGAGAAAGGCAATTTTCTCATATTTTTTCTAAAAATTTAGGTAAGTAAAAAGCAAAGCCAGTCTTTACTTCGCTCTACTAATTTTTTCCCAATTTTTTTTTGCTCGGCTCAAAGAGCTGCAGAGTTATGCGTAGCTTATACTCCTTGACGAACAAATAGTATAGCAAATGCTTTTAACCATGGACACCAAAATCAAAGCCAGAGATTTAACCCTTTACTTGAGCCTCAAATACAGCATGTACAGTTATTTCAAGTAATAACTGTGAAAGGTATTTCATTAGAACTGAGATGTAGCTGTGTGACAAAATGGCCTAAAATCATGTTTCAAGAATTGTCAATCTCATATAAAAAGAAAACATTGAGTTTATTGCATTAGTTCTCTGAGCATTAAAAAAAGATTACTGTGGCTCAGAATATATTCCATCTCAGTTAACTTTGCCAAGCGATAAAACTTAGTTTTATTAAACTTGCATAGAATCCAAGTGATGAGACGAAATAATAATTTTTTATATCCATTTTAGTGGGCTAGAGGGATTATTACAGGCTCTTCCCAAAATTCAGTTGGTTGCTTTCAAAATTCAACTCTGGCCCATTGCCAAGATCAAGCCTTAACAAATGAATGCCAATATTAAGAATCTATAGTGACTAGAAAGATGTCCAAAATACTGTACTTTCTAAGGAACGTTATTGACGTGATTTTCAAGTAATGTGTAACAAGTAAGATCTCAAGCATGATCTAAAGTCTGATTAATTTAATATAATCAATGGATTTCGGAGAGAAAAGTACAAAAGAAAATAATTTAATTAAAAAGAAATATTTCTTTTCCAAATATGACCATATTCTGTTATCTAAAAAGAAATATGACAATGATAAGCTAAAATTTGTTTAAAAAATAACATTCAGTGTCTGTAGTTTTAATGCTGAATTCATGTTGGTTTTCCGTTCCATTCCGACTTAAGGTCTATAAGAATGTAAATCTTATTCCGATTGGTGGAAAATTTTTGGCTGAAACATCATAGACCATTTTAAATTTTTATGTTATGTAGCGTTTCGGAATGGC
Source organism: Artemia sp. Qi Xiang Cuo (assembly GCF_049724085.1). NCBI lineage: Eukaryota > Metazoa > Arthropoda > Branchiopoda > Anostraca > Artemiidae > Artemia > Artemia sp. Qi Xiang Cuo. Next base: position 22,891,764 of record NC_142814.1, on the reverse strand, counting down.
AATGCGCATCTGGGATCAGCCATTACCAAAATTGGTCTTGAAATTTTAAAAAGTATTGTCAAACAAACCATTTACTATGAAGCATATTTTTATTAACTTTGGGTATCCTCACATAATATCTTGAAAACAGATAAGATTAATATGTTTTTATATTGATAGTATGGAAAATACTGAAGGAGGGGAAACAGCTTAAACAGTTTCTGCAATGATGTGGGACATAATCTTTGGAGACTAGTTATCGAAAAAGGGGTCCTCAAACAGTCATTTCCACTCCTTCAAGAATGAGTTCAATTGTTGAAAAATTTATTGAAAATCGAAATTACGGTTCTTTAAATATAATTTACGAAGACGATATTACAGTATTGTTGCACGGTTCATAACTTTGATAACATTAAATTCACACAAAAACAATGTTCGCACAATGAACCCTGCATAAATTTTTGGAAATCCTTAGGAAAATAACAAAACTCTTGAGACTGTGGGAGCAATTATATTGAATCCGATCCATAAAACAATCACATAGCTTATAAGATTATTTAATTTAATATTATTAAATAAGTCATTAAGAAAAATGGCGTATGCAATAAGAAATTTATTGAGACAAATATTCTATTAGCTTTCTGAAAATATTCCGGATGATTTTGGTTTATTCAGGTCTTAACTTTACTCGTTGCAAAATAGCAAAATAATTAGGCAGCGCAATAGCGCTGCCTAAGTAGAGAACGATGTTGGCACAATATATTATTTTTGGTTGTTTTCTTTCTTTCTTTGTTTTACATAATTTCGGGACCATTCAACTACATTAAACAAAATGGCTATCTCAAAATTTTGATTGAATGTGTTTGGGGAAATGGTGGGGGTGAGAGAGTTGTTAAATACCCTCCAATTACTTTCGACTATTAAAAAGGGCACTTGCCCTTTCAATTTCCAATTGAATGAGCCCTTTTTGAATTTTCTACAACAACACTTTCTATAAAAGCGTATATGTCCCCAGGGCATAACTTACAAACCTTGCCCTGAGAGCTGTGGGGGGGTGTCATTCTCAAGGATATAATTTCCAGAATTTTCAACTACGTTGAACAAAATGTCTATCTCAAAATTTTGATTGGATGTGTTCAGGGAAATGGTATGCGTGAGAGGGAGGTTAGTTTCCCTCCAATCGCTGTTGACTATTAAAAAGGGCACTAGCCCTTTCAGTTTCCAATCGAATGAGCCCTTTTTGAAGTTTCTATGACAAAACTTTCTACAAAAACCTTATGTGCCCCCAGGGCATAACTTATGACCCTTTCCCTGAGGGCTGTGGGAGGAGTGCCCTCCTAAAAGACATAACTTCCAGATCTTTCAACTACGTTGAACAAAATGGCTATATCAAAATTTTAACTGGATGTGTTTGGGGAACTGGTGGGTGTGGAAGGGATGTTTGTTGCCTTCCAATCACTTTCGGCTATTAAAAAGGGCACAAGCCCCTCCAATTTCAAATCGAATGAGCCCTTTTCGAAGTTTCTACTACAACTCTTTCGATACGAAGTGCCCTGGTTCTAAGCCCCTATGCTTTCTAAAGCCAGAATATAATTTGTAGTTTACTGAAAACAATTCTTTTAATTGTTTTCAGTTTTATAGATTTAAGAAATCAAAAATTAATTAAAATTTTAAGGAATAAATATCACCATATGTAGATTCAACTGACAATGCACTTTTTTTTCAGTAAATTCATTTGAATCGTTTTTGAGTAAAATACAAATTACATTCTGGCTTTTAGAAAGCATAGGAGTTTAGAACCCTACTCATATTCATTTCTGCTCGTTTTGAGTTTGACTCTGTTATTTATTTTAATTTCTTTTTGTTTCGGGTTTCATTTATTTATTGAAACTGATTTGTGGTAGTTTCATGCTTGGTAGATTATTTGATTCTAATTTTGTTTTAATGGAGTTCTTTACTTATTTTTGAAAAACTTATTTTGTGGAAAAAGTGTTTTCATTTATATCATAATAAGCCATATCGTTTTTGATGTGTCTAATTTTACATTGAAAACTCAGGAGTGGTCGATTTAAGTTATTACCACAGATTAAAAGGAAGTGTGTAATTTTTCAGAACAAAAAACAACATGCAGATTTACGACAACATTCTTTTAATGTGTTATAGAACTTGGGAATTTCTACTACTATTTTTTGTATTATCTTAGATGAACTCTACCTTCACGACGAGACAGCTTTTCTCCCCAGCCCTGTAGGATGTGACGGAGCTCAGAGGCGGGTATTAAACCCGTTCGTCTTGTGTCATTGGCATTAAATGCAGCACGAATTTCCTTTGCCACATTTTCTTTCTGGGTTTGTATATGAGCTACCTCCAAAAAATCAGCAAAATTTAATTTTCCTCCTGAAATCAGACATGCATTGAAAAAAATTAATCCAGACGATAAGAACCAAACTCACCAACCATGACGCTACATAAATTTAGGTTGTTTAAATCGATAAATATTACCTGTATTTATATATCTAGATGGGATATTGAGATTTTACGATATTCTGATTTATACAGCTTCTCTCCTAAAACGTTTCTCCTCCTGTTTTCTTTTATTTTTGGGGGAGGTGGGATTCATTTTTTATAGTCTGTATTGATTTTGAGTTTAATATTTTTTTAAGCTTTTTTATTTTTCCATAGTGATTTCAGTTGTGATGGGGATGTCCTGGTAATAACATTATATCTTGTCTGGCCATGAAGTCTTACATTTTAAGGATTTCATACAACCACCACAAAACAAAAAGCTATTTTTATTTAACAATATATATTAATCGTATTTGTATATATGTGAATATACTTAGATTTGCATAACGGTTTAGCTGTTTTTCATTTTTTTTTCTCTTGAACTTTTTTTCCTTTAGCTTTTTATATTTTCGGTATTTTTTTTACTTTCTTCTTTTTAAGTTAGAACTGTTTTCAGATTTTCCCTTTTTTTATTAAACTCCTTTATTTATTTGTTATCTATGGTCAAAGAGCCTGTCTGACGACAAGCACAAAAAAGAAAGAACTGTAGCGTTTGTTTTTTGCGAAGGCCTCCTTCCCCCAAGCATGTAATTTTAAGTCCTCTTTCCTCCCTTCAAAAAACATCCTGAAAAATCCCTCATCTCCGAGGCTTGCCTTCGAGTCATGTGCGTAAACTGGGGGTGGTTATGGAGGAAACTACCCCCTCCTTTTTTTCTCTATCTCCTAGATTTTGGAAAATAGTGTTTTTGGTATTTTTATTGCAAAATATCTTTTTTGGGTATTTTAATTTAAAAAAGATGAAAAAAGTGACCTCCCCATAGACTCTGAAAAAGTACATTGTGTATCCTTCCCTTATCTATATGTTCGTAAATTGACACCTCTGATCCAGGCATAAAAAAAAAGAAGAAAAACGCATATTCATTCCGAAATCGGAAATTGGGCTAATTGACTGTGTAAGTTTTCGAAGGATACACTTGCCTTAAGGTTTCGTAATATTACACAGAAGCCTCTATAGTTCTCGCATTTACGAACTGTATGCATGGATTTTCTATCCAGTTGTGATGAGGGCCCTTTGCTGATGGAGGCAAATTTTTCGTTCAGTTATTTTCTGGCCTTAATTCCAATATTTTTAGTTGTGTTTTTTTAGTTATATATTTTGAAGTCAAATATTCTGGCTCTATAGCTAATAGTTCTCATTAACAAAGTAGCATAATTTACACGAATAATCTAAGCAAAAATTGACAAAATAATATCAATTAAAAATATATAGAGTCAAAACTGAAAATTATAAAACTGAATAATATTGAGCAAAAATAAAAGCTCCTTGTCTTCAATATACACTCTTATATTCGCTTTTATTCAGTAAAGAACTAATTCTTATTGTCGTTTTAATCTACTGCTGTTATGGATTGCTTATTAACAATAATGTCAGCTTTTGTTTTACTGATATTTCCCGTGTAATAGCGATTAAAGTACCCGTGACATTGGTTTAAACCTTTAAGCCTTTTTCCAATGTTATATAGTTAAATAGTACATATAAAATCAGTATGTTATGTAATTTTTGTCCACAAAATCAAAGAGAGAATTTTTCATTTTATGCCAAAATAATTTTGACAGCCAGATTTTAACTAAACAGATTAATGTTTGATGGCCACAATTGGGTCGGTGTGGACAACCAATTAGGTCATCGTGCCATGGGCGTACGGAAGGCGAGGGGGGGGGGAAGAGGGTGCCCCCCTAGAACTTCAAATTTACACTAGATATGGTTGAAAATTAGATGCTTGAAAAAACAGATGGTTGAAAGAGCAGTTGAAAAACGGTAGATAGCTAAAAAGCAGTTAATAAAAGGTAGGCCTAGATAGTTGAAAAAGCTGGAAATAAACTGCTGGAATGACAGAATAAAATTCAAACAAGAATCAATAATATCTTGGAAAGATTAAGTTCTAATCCAAGAAGATTGATTAATGCTGAATCTTATTGATAATTTATGATTTTTGGTGATCATTTATTAATAAAGATTTCAAGTATGATACAACTTGCTGGCAAGTTAATTTTTTTGTGAACTGCCAATATAACTTCAGCCCCCCACCCTTCATCAAACAATCGGCTACCCCCCCCCCTCGAGAAGAAGCTACGTACGCCCATGCATGGTGCCCCTACTTCGGTTAATCATAGTCCGCAAACTGCTCCATTCCCACTCTGAGGAATTTATTGGGCCTTGGAGTCCTTATTTTCCTGGTGGGCTAACTACTCCATCAATTGGTGATTATCCAGTTTTCAACACAAAAAACAGTCTCAGAGTAGACTTCTTTGCAGTAGACAAACAAATGTGCGTCCCAAGACCATTCTTACACATATGTTTACTGTAGCTCAATGCGATGTGCGTGTTCTCCGCTCAAAGTTATATTATCTTCAACATATGATAAATAAGGTGCTCCCTTCTGTCGTGTTTATTTCCGAGACCAACCTTGACTATGGCATCATTGATAGTTAGGTCGATATTCCTGGCTACGCTCTTGTAAGACCGAATAGATAATGTCTGAGAAACTCGACTTTTGATGAGGGTGGATATGTATCTAAAAAATAATGTTACTTTCTCGTCACTTCAGATTCCTAGTGACTACCGTATGAGCTCCTTTGGATGAAGGTAAACTTACTAAACAAAACTTTTGTTATTGGTACAGTGTATAGGTCATCAGAGATGAAAATCACTGGAAGCTTGGAGGAATGCTTGTAGTTTTTAAAGGGTAAAATGAGAAAATCAGGGATTATTATCCAAGGAGACTTAAACATCCATCAAGACTTAAATTAGACCTAAGTCTTGACCCAAGTCTTTTATTGTAGACCTGCTTGCTAAATTTGACACTCATGTCAGTTCTTAAGGATAGTCCGGGCTCGACCTTTCTTTGACAGACCGTTCGGACCGCTTTACTGCAGAAAATTGTGGAGGCTTGTTAAAGATTGTGGAATGCTTATATAAAGTGGTCAGAACGAGTCTGTAAAACTCACACACCAAACTAGGGCTAACTACAAACGAAAGTTAGAAATAGCACATAAAGTGCCCAAGCATAGCGATTGTGGAGGCTTGTTAAAGAACCTCTGCCGTTATCTAAACGTTCTTCACAGCCATCCTTCATTGCAAAGGGGGCAAAGGGTGCTCATGCAAAGGCCTCCCAACCTGATGGCGGTGGTGTCTCCCCTTTCCCCTTTTTTCCCACAAGTAGATGCGAAAAAAAAAGGTCTAAAAACTATTAGTAACAAGGTGTTTAGAATGCACAGTTGGATGGATTCCACCAAAGTACTGTCCTGACACAATCCTCGACCTCGTCCTCAAAAGTTGTTCCCCAAATATTCAGGTCCTTTTGCCTCCTTATTTAGGAAATGATTTGCTGCAGGATCATTCCCAAAACCGCTGAAAGTAGCCCATGTTGTCCGTGTCCAAAAGGCTGACCACCCAATCAGCGTCCTATCCTGCGTAAGAAATGCCTATGAGAGTGTCATAAATAAACCTTTCATTGTTACTTTGAGTCATATAATTTGGTGCATGACAGACAAAAAGGTTTCCGTAGAAAGTGACCTATGTTGGACTGTCTCTTTGCACAGTAGGGCCGTTCTTTTACACATCTTTGTACTAAGATCTTACATCTTTTGACAAAGAACGCTTAAAGGTGAAATCTTAGCACTAAGATCTTACATATTATGGCGTTCTTTTGCGAACGTCTTTCATCATTCTGCTCTGATCAGCGGTCTAAGAACAATGATGAGTATATCATCATAGTTCTCTCATAATTGTTCTATATGGCAGAAAGATGGCTTCTTTTACACTTTTTGCTAACATCAGTGAGCTGTAAGATCTTAGAACAAAGATGAACAAAAGAACGCAAATCTGTGCAGAAGGATGTGAGATCTTAGATGTAAGATCTTAGTGTAAAAGAACGGCCCTAGTATTAATATTTTGTTGAGGTCCTGTCCCAGCGGTGCTACGTTTGCCTTCTCTCCTTTCACAGCGCATTTGGCACAAACATCGCGTTCTACTTAGAGTACAAGCCTTTGGAGTTTATGGTTAGCTATTTGAGGTGCTCATCAATTTTCTTTGTCAATGTTCATTATGACTTGTTCTTGGCGGTTTCATTCCAAAAGAATATCCAGTGTTGTCAGGAGTACCTCAAAGAAGTATTTTTGGGCCAACTCTTTTCCTGGCGTTCATAAACGACCTAGGAATTTTACCTTACGACAAAACCTCACCTTTGCCAATGATGAGAGCGAAAATGATGATCTCCATAGAAACGGAATAAGATCTCAGAAAAACCCAAAAAATCAAGATGTGGGCGGATATGTATATAAACATTTATTGAATTTAGTTTCAAGGAAGCAGTAAATTTAAATGGCACAATAACAAATGATAAGAAGTATACTATTTCGAAGAACCAGAATGCTTATACCTTTTTGTCTTCCATACCTGCAAACAGAAGAGGAGGGGGTGAGGTATATTCCCCAAGTATTAGTCTTTTCTTCTCAATAAATATAGTATTGGATACATGCCTCTAAATCCTCCTCTACTTCTTCCAGCCCCTTAAGGATGTGGCCTTTGTTTATCTATATTAGCTTCAGTATGTCATAAGTGTTTGATATCATAGTGGCCCATAGTTGAGAACACAGTTGTCAAAATTAATTTTCAAATATAATCTAAATCTATCATATTTGAATTTCTATTTACTTTGTATGAAAAGCTAAATGCGCCGAGGGTCTCTCAAGGCCTATCTACTGTGTTATTAATACCCCTGACTGAACATAGCAAAGGATATGACTTAGACTGGGCTCCGATAAGCCCGTTCTTAAGGGGTGTAACAAAGGTCACAAGGATTGTACATCGTATGAAGCTTATATACATTTTACAGAGGACAGACTTGTATTAATTCATGTATAACACCATTTGAAGAGGCCATTACTTCTTTTCCTTTATTAGTCTACTTATATTTAGATATAAGAAGCTTAGAACAGGTCACACCTTACTCTCCTTCGAACCAACAGAAATATCGAACCTATAGCCGGATATTGATTCTATACTTTTCAAGATAATTTCAAAATGATATACTATAGCAGTATTAACGCCGCTAACCTTGTTCGGACAATTGCCCAAAAAGGAAAGATTCAAGTTGCCGTTACTAGCCAATTAAGGCAACTCACCACGCCAATTAAAACAGAGCATAAATTACATTACACTACATAACACAAACCGCATATGATACGACAAACGCAAGAGGCAGAACAGTAAAGACAGAATAAATTACCTTTATTTTTGAGATACTGTTTCATCTCTTGGACAGTGGGGCACATCTTTACGGATCTCATAATTAGCGATAATTCATCTAAAGATTTTATTTGACCACTTCGAGCATAAAGGTAGAAACACTCTCGGAACTCTATAAAAAAAAAAAATAATAATAAAAATCAGTTTTTGTAATGCAAGGAGTGTGTGCCAAACATTCGTTAAGATTTCTTTTGCGTCCTCAATAGGGCTCTTCTTACCATCAATAACATTAAGTTTATATTGATATTGTTATTATAAAACTCATTATAAGTGTTATACAATGTGGTTTGACCCTTTTGGGACATTTTGAGGTCACTCCTTTCCTAATTTTATAAGCATGAACCCGATATCCTGTTCTATTTGGCACAGTTCACACGAAACATAAGGCAGGGGATCAGGAATAACTCATTTAACGTCACAGATGTTATAAATGTAATAATTATTATAGCTATTTTTCTTTAGCTATAATATGTTGAACCTTTAAATAGGAGGCGGGGAGGTTATAGATGGTTGACCTCTTGTATATAAAATAACTCGTTTGTAAGTTTTGCGGTGAACTTTTTCTTCATTTGAAAACAACTTGATTGTTTATTGTATATCTATTCGCTTTTAATAGAAACATCCTGTGAGGAACACCTGCTGTTCCCTTAATCCCCTGCTCTTTACATTCAAGTTTACTTTATGAAATGTTCAAAACAAGCTTTCAGGTAGCTCTTTTCAAATTTCTCAAGGGGGATTGAAATTTTAAAAATGTGGGGCGAAAAATTTACTTTTAGGGGCGTCAGGAGTCCTTCCCCTCACACCCACACACAAATATCTACTAAACTCCTCCCCCTCCAGTAACTGGGGCACATCTATGCAATATTGTAAATAAACTAATAAAACCTGAGACAAGCCCATTGTGTAAAAGAAAGCTTAAGATTTATTATTGGTAATAATTATTATAATTGCTATAAGCAACATTTTCATAAAGAGTTATAATAATTCTTTGTGTACAGACCAGGGCTTCCTAAACTTTTTACATTCACGACCCTGTTTTTGATCGCAAGTCTCCTGGCGAACCCATGTAAATATAATTGAAAGACAAATAACTATTTTTTGATGATTCATTTATTAGGTAACAATATACATATGCACATGAAAATATATATTTTTTGAATTTGTTTAAAAACATACACAAATCTAAAATAAAAAATTCCACAAAAGTTGAAAAGTTGTCTTTATCATACTTACAAAGATTAAATGCCCTATTTTTCATAAAAATTAAATTTTTTTGCAATAACATAAATAAAAGAGAATTCTGATCGTCTTAGTTCAATCAAATATATTCGAACGCAGTCGTTAGTAGAGATGGGGGTACCAGCGCGGACGGGAGTCCATATATGGGCATAGAGTCCCTAGGGAGAACACGTGGTTAATGGGGTCAATGACCTAAATTTCCAAGGTCGATGTTGTTGTTGTTGTAAGTGCACGCTCTCAGCGAATGTCAAGGTCGATGTTGTTGTTGTTGTTTTTGGCACGCTCTCAGCGAATGCTATGCCGTCCAGGAATTTGGAACACCTGTGCTGTCGACCTCAATTCACCTATCGTGAATCAATAATTCCCCTTAGAAACAACAAATTAATTCCCCTTTCGTGACAGATCAATCAACCAATGACATCATCTGTCAGACTTTAAAAATTTTCGCCTAGAAACGATTCTCCAGGAATAGATCCAAGTCATTAATGTCTTTGCCTCGGAAACAACTCTTTTGGTCAAACTCCAAAGGATATTAATACCCAAACGCCACGGAAACAGTTCTCCAAGAAACATCTTAGCGATGAATTGTTTTAGCGCGGGAATCAGGTTTCTTAATAATTTGAAATGCGTTAGCGCAGAGATGCCAAAACAAAAGGAACACGCTGAAATTACGTTTAGGGATTATTTGGGCGAAACCGTTTTATCCATTTTATGGGATTATTTGGGCGAAACAGTTAGAGATATTTTGAAAGAAGATTTTAGGAAAGGTTTTAGAAGAGAATTTGAGGGTGAAACTCTGTGGTCGTTATAATACACAAGTTCCATTTGAACAGTGTTGTGAGGTCCCCTACCCCAACCCCAAAGGGTTCAGATCCCCCCCCCCAACCCCGAAGGAAGCCCCGGTACTCAAAGGTCCCCCCAAGCTCCCAAAGAGCCCCAGCCACCCAACCGCCCCACTCAGACCCTCAAAGGCCCTCCGCTGGTCCTCAAAGGGCCCCCGGACCCCCCAACGGTCCCCCGGACCCCCGAGGCCCTCCCCTGGTCCTCAAAGGGCCCCCGGACCCCCAAAGGGCCCCCCGGACCCCAGAGGCCCTCCCCCAGTCCTCAAAGGTCCCCCGGGCCCACGAAGCGCCGCGGGCCCGGAAAGCGCCGCATGGGGATGCACCGCAGGGGGATGCGCCGCAGGGGATGCGCCGCAGGGATGCGCCGCCAAGATGCGCCGCAGGGAGGCACCACAGGGATGCGCCACTGGGTTGCGCCACAGAGATGCGCTACTGGAATGCGCCGCAGGGATGCGCCACAGGGATGCGCCGCAAAAAGTAAACTAAAAAGTAAAAATGTCGAAAGGTTATCCCCCAACCACCCTCCTCAGACCCCCAAAGGCCCTCCACTGGTCCCCAAAGGTCCTCCAGGCTCCCAAAGGGCCAACCGACCCCCAAGGGTCCCCCGGGCCCCCAAAGGTCCACCCCCGGTACCCAAAGGTCCACAGGGCTCCCAAAAGACCACCCAATCCTCAAGGGCCCCGGATCCCCAAACGCCCTCCCTGGGCCCCAAAGGCCCTCCCCCGGTCCCCATACATGCACACAAAAACTTACACACACACAAAAACTTACACACACACACACGAAAACTTACACACACACACGAAAACTTACACACACACGCAAAAACTTACACACACACAAAAACTTACACACACACACACACACACACACAAAAACTTACACAAGCACACGAAAACTTACAAGCACAAAAAAACAGACAAGCACACAAAAACTTACACACACACACACACAAAACTTACACACACACACACACACGAAAACTCACAAAAACACGCAAAAACTCACACAGAAACAGAAAAGTACACACACACAAAAACTTACACACACGCAACAAAAATTACACACACACACAAAAACTTACACACACACACACACACACGCAAACAAAAAAACACACTCCACAACTTACACAAAAAAAAAAAAACTAACACAAAAAAAAACACAAACACAAAACTTACACAATCACACGAAAACTTACATGCACACAAAAACTTATACACACACACACAAACAAAAAACTTAAACACGCAAAAACTTACACACACACACACACACAAAAACTAACACACACACAAAAAACAAACAACCACACACAAAAGCTTACACACACAAAAACTTACACACACACACACAAAAACTTAGACGCACAAGCAAAAACTTATAAGCACACAAAAACTTACATA